>NW_026652281.1:149935226-150126577 GCF_009828535.3 Hylobates moloch
AAAAAAAAAAAAAAAAAAAAAAAAAAAAAAAAAGAAAGAAAGAAAGAAAGAAAAAGAGAAAGAGAGAGAGAGAGAGAGAGAAAGAAAGAGAAAGAAAGAAGGGAAGGAAGGAAGGAAGGAAGGAAGGAAGGGAGGGAGGGAGGGAGGGAGGGAGGGAAGGAAGGAAGGAAAGAAGGAAGGGAGGGAGGGAAGGAGGGAGGGAGGAAAGGGAAGGAAGGAAGGCAGGTTCGGTCAGAGGGATGAACACAGCCCTTGGGGCCTCTTTTCCCCAAAGGGTATCTGCCAATTCTGAAATAAAAGGATCAAAGGCTAAGAAGTTGAGTGGAACTTTTAAAAGACTCATGGGTCTAATCAGATGAAAGTTAAAGCTCAGGGCACACCAAGGGAGATCCTGGCACACCCCTATGTTTTTGGGAGTATTACCCCCCAAAAAAAATCCAGGCTGGAGGGTCTGGTAGATTCACCAAGCTTTTAGTTGAAACTCCAAAGGGATACACCCTTGGACTAAGAATGAACCAGTCATAACAGGATCTAAAGCCCAGCTTCAGGTCATCTCAACCCATCTCAATCTCTGCTTGGATTAAGGTGATGTGGGGTTCCTAACACCCCTAGACACCTCCTACAAATGGAAAATAACATTATCTTAAGCTTCAAATGATCTCTAAAATTTTTCATATACAATGCCTGACAACCAAAAATATGAGAAAATGAAACATAATCAAAAATCAAGAGAAAAAATAGGCAACAGAAATAAACACAAGGATCCAGATAGTTATTGGTTGCACACATTAATTCTGTTTAATATGCTAAAGTATATAAATGGAGCAATAATAACTGAGAATTATCCAAGGCAAATGAAAGGCATCAAACCACAGATTCAAAAACCCCATGAATCACAAGCAATATAAACAGGAAAAAAAACTATAGGCATATTATAAATAAAACTGCTAAAAATAAAAAACAAAGAGAAATTCCTACAGCAGAGAAAAAATACAGATCACCCTCAGAGGGACAACAAGGCAGTTATAGCTGACTTCTCAGCAGATGTAACAAGTCAGAAGACAATGGATTGTATCTTCAAAGTGATTAAATAAGGTCAAAACTTGAATTCTTTACCCAGGAAAAACTCTTCAATAATGAGGCCAGGCACAGTAGCTCACACCTGTAATCCCACCACTTTGGGAGGCCAAGGCAGGTGGATCAGCTGAGGTCAGGAGTTCGAGACCACCCTGGCCAACATGGTGAAACCCTGTCTCTACTAAAAATACAAAAATTAGCCAGACAGGGTGGCAGACACCTGTAATCCCAGCTACTCAGGAGGCTGAGGCAGGAGAATCGCTTGAACCCAGGGGGGTAGAGGTTGCAGTGAGCCAAGATCACACCACTGCACTCCAGCCTGGGTGACAGAGCAAGACTCCATCTAAAAAAAAAAAAAATTCTTCAATAATGAAAATAAAAACATTTGTAGGGAATTAGAAACTAGAACTTGTTCTCAGAAGCTAATGCCCTAAACGCAACACTAAAAGGATAGCTTTGCCTTCTGGTTGAGAATAGACATAGAGGGGCTGTGCTGAGGCAATGAAGCCAGCTTGGAGGCTGCAGCACTGTAGGCAAGATATGACGGTGGCTGGACCGGAGAGGTAGGTTTGGTCTCAAACTCCTGGCATCAAATGATCCTCCTGCCACAGCCTCCTAAAGTGCTAGGGTTACAGGCATGAGTCACCATGCCTAGCTCAGAGAAGTAGTTTTGGAAATGATGAGAAGTGATATATTTGGGAAATGGATGTGTTTGAAAGTGGACCTGTCTCAATTTGCCATTGAATGAAATATAGGTTATGAGGGAAAGGGAGGACTCAAGGGTGTCTCCAAAGTTTTTGACCTGAACTAATGGAAGAATGAAGTTGCTATTAACAAAGGTGGGAAGACTGCAGAAGGAGCTGGTTTTGGGTGACTCAAAGGTTTGTTTTTGGAATTGCCAAATTTGGGAGTCTATTTGACAAACAAATGGAAATGTCAAGGAAGCTACTGGCTATTCAAGTCTGCAGTTAGGGGAGAGGTCTAGGCTAGAGATATGAGTTTCTTTCCTTTTTTCATATTTCCCTTATAATGATGAAGATAATGACAATGATGGTTAAAATAGCTAACATTTATTGTTTACTATGTGTCAGGTACTGTGCAAAACATTTTATATATACTATTTCATTTCATCTTGACAGCTACCATGTGAAGTGAAGCAAATACTTTTTTTTTTTTTTTTGAGATGGAGTTTCGCTCTTGTTGCCCAGGCTGGAGTGTAATGGCGCAATCTCGGCTCACTGCAACCTCCGCCTCCCAGGTTTAAGCGATTCTCCTGCTTCAGCCTCCCAAGTAGCTGGGATTACAGGCATGCGCCACCATGCCTGGCTAATTTTGTATTTTTGGTAGAGACAGGGTTTCACCATGTTGGTCGGGCTGGTCTCGAACTCCTGACCTCAGGTGATCTGCCTGCCTCAGCCTCCCGAAGTACTGGGATTAACAGGTGTGAGCACCGCACCTGGCCATGAAGCAAATACTGTAACTCCCTTTTTATTTATTTTATTTTTTTTGACTTGCATCACCTTTTATTACACAAAATAGATTTCAGCCATGTTGCACATTCATTCTCGCTATAGATCTGGCTTTAAAAAAATCCCTAGGGATTCAGTCTCATCGATTTCATTATTTTCCTTTCATTGATGTCATACCTCGATTGTAGTCAGAGTCCTCTCAAAGGACAAAAGCAGATGTGGCTGCCTTGGATCAGCTGCACACAGTGCACTCCCGGCCTGCCCGCTGGAGGCGCGGCTCCCATCACCTGGACCGCGACTGCTAGGGACTGTCAAAGCGGCAGCATGCCATCGCCTTCTCCAGCCCTTCTCCAGCAGCACAACCAGTCCTCCCAGCTGGTCCTCTGGGGACCAGCCATCATGGCGACGTGGTGGCAATGTCCCCAGGCATCCGACCATCCTGGGTTTCTCTTTGGGCAGGCCTGGGCCAAGACCTTAGGGGATCTCTGTGTCCACGGTATAAATCTGAATGAGATCAGACACAATATTATCAATGATTGGCTTGGTAAGGTCGTCACCAAACATCTGCCACCACGGCTTCTCAGCCTCAGCCTCGGCGGGCACCTCAACTCCGTAGACCTGCAGGGCCAGGTAGAGCACCGCCACCGCGATGTGCTGGGCCTGGAAGCGGAGGCACAGCCCCACGTAGTAGCTGTCCCGCAGCAGGGCCCAAGCAGTGACGGCAACCGGGGTCCGCTGCCAGCTGTGGCAGTTCAGCCAGTTCTTGAGGGAAACCAGGTAGTGGAGCAGGTACTTGTGTGGATGCTGGAAGGAGACCTGGAAGCGCAGAACTCTCAGCATGAGAAGCTCACACTGCACAATGCTGTCGCGGAGCTCCCAGAAGCGGGAGTCCAATTCCAGGGGCTCACCGCTTGGGTTAAAGTACCTGTTGGACACATTGATGATGTCGCGAGTCCACAGGTGCTGCTCTTCCACTTTGCTGGCCAAGTAAATGGAAGACACGGCAATGAGGTAGGGGTCATAAGCGTCCAGGTTGGTATCGCAGAAGAACTTACGGTAAATGGTGCGAGCAGTGGCAATGGGAATGGACCTCATCCCTAGCTTGACACCTGCCTCCATGATGAACCTCGCCACTCGGAAGTGCACCCTGGCTTCGGGTGCCGGCTGCCCCTCGGGGCCCCGCGCTGCAGGCCCCCCCTCCGCCGCCCTCCAGGGCTTCCATGAGGCCCCGTGGCCCCGGCGGAAGGAGAGGCGGCCCCGAGCGCAGAGGCCAGCAGAGCAGGGGGTTGCTCGCCGCTCCTCCGCCCCGCCCCGCAGGGCCCGCACCCAAGGGTCTAACTCCCTTTTTAGAGATGTCAAAACTGAGGGTTTGAGAGGAGAAATAATCCACTCAAAGTCATACAGACACTAGTTGGACCTATCAGTTTTGTCCCAGGTATTTGGAACAGAATCTCAAAATTTCCTTTGGTGGTATGATTTTCACATCTACTGAGTGTTTTACAAACCATGGGTACTTAAAATATGTTTATTGAATGAGTGAATGATTGGTGTCGATCTTGGTGAAACTTTAAATCCCGTCTTTGCAGTGTGCTCCACTGCAGAGGGCTGTGCAGGCTGGGAGGGAAGGAGGGCCCAGGGATCAGAAGTATGCAGTGCCCCCACAGGCCCTTTTAGGGGAACCCATTCCTGCAAGAACCAGTCACATCTCCAAAACACCAACCGACCTTCTGAAGGTCCAGGATCCCTCACTGCCTCTTCCCAGAAAGTGTCTATTTCCTCCCCACTTTGTCTCCCTGAACCAGCCTTCAGGAACCCTGGGGATTCCAGGACCCTCCCAAGTTTGGGTATGGAAGGGACTTAGCACTGGCAGATGGGTGGGAGAGGAGAGTAGATGAGGTTCACTGCAGGTTCTTCTTACACATGAGGGTACTGAGGCACCAAAAGTGGAGCAGGGCTAGATGGGCTCAGAACAGAGGCCACTTCTCCAAAGCTCTGATGGCCCAGAGAAAAGCATTGTCTGATGCGGGCCCAGGGTGCCACTTTGGCGAGGCAGCCCACTTTTGTTTTCCTTTGGGACACTCGGGAGGGGAGCTCCTGCTTGAGGGACAGAATGGGGAGCAGCTGAGTCACAAGAGAACGATATTACTGGGCCATATTACAGATTGGGAAAACTGAGGTTAAAGAGTTTGATAGCAGGCTGGGCACCGTGGCTCATGCCTGTAATCCTAGTACTTTGGGAGGCCCAGGCAGGTGGATCACAAGGTCAGGAGATAGAGACCATCCTGGCCAACCTGGTGAAACTCTGTCTCTACTAAAAATACAAAAATTAGCTGGGCGTGGTGGCTCGTGCCTGTAATCCCAGCTACTTAGGAGGCTGAGTCAGGAGAATCGCTTGGGAGAATCGCTTGAACCAGGGAGTTGGAGGTTGCAGTGAGCTGAGATTGCGCCACTGCACTCCAGCCTAGAGGCAGAGCAAGACTCCATCTCAAAAAAAAAAAAAAAAAAAGAGTTTGATAGCTTACACACCACTAACAGGTGGCAGAGTCAGGACTTGAACTTAGGTCTAGCCAACTCCAAATCACATGCTGTATCCACTAGTCCACAAACATCCCTCTCAAACCTCAGGTCTTTGCTGCTCTCCTGGCCTTGCAGCCCTCTTTCCAGTTCACCTCTCAAATGGGCAACTGGGTTATATCATTCAGGTCTTAGTTTATCCTGCCTTCATAGCCTTCATCCTTATCTTATTTTGTGATTATCTTATTTCTATAACCCCCTCATATATAGTGCCATGAGATGGCAAGTGACAAAGTAATATTACTTTTGCTGTTTAGCGAAAATAGCAAAAGTAATTTTAGCTACTTATAAGTAGGAATTTTGTCTTGCACCAAAGTATCCCCTGAGACTATACTTATCAATATTTGTTGAACACATGAATGAATGAATGAGTGAATGAATGAATGAATGAATGAATGAGTGAATGAATGTGTGGGCCTCCTGCCTAGCTTTAAAAGCCACAGTCAAGGAAAAGGTGGCTATGAGCTTATCTTCCTCGGCAGAGCAGTTTTGTCCACTGTGGCGCTAGCAGAGAGCACACCCTTTGTTCTCCACAGGGTGGAAGACAGCTCCTCGGCGGGCAGAGGGGAGCAGGGCTGCTGGTCTGCACCTACAGGCTGTTCTCAAACAGGCTCACCCCGCAGAGCTCTGGAAAAGAGGTGAGCAGCCCTCCCATCTGCTCTCCAGAAAGCAACCTGCAGAGAAAAACAGCCCGGGATGACCTGGATCCACCCGGCGGGCGTGGGGCGGGGCCGCAGCGGCATTGTTTGCCTCTGTGTATGGCAACCAGAAACCACCGCAGCCAGCACTTCTCAGAGGCACCCCGCCCCCCTTTATTTTAATCTCCTAAACTGATTTGTCAGCAGCAGGAAGTGACATGACAGCTTTCCTCACAAAAGGGAAACTCCTCCGCGTTACCATGGGGATGGAGGCCACTGTAGGATCACAGATTTATATAATCTTAAAGGTGTACACACAATGATGTCATCCTCTGACAGGCCAGGGGAGGGAGGGAAAGGGACGCCAGAGGCTGCAAGTCCAAAGCAAATTAGCTACGATTTGCAAAATTCCAAGGAAAGGAGAGGGTGCGGTGGAGGTGGGGGAGGGGGAGTGTTAGAGATATAATGAAATAATGGGTGCCTGGAAACCACAGAAAAGCAGAAAGTATGCATTGATGCATTTTCTACATCCCAGAATTAGAGAGATGAGAAGAACAGTACTCAGATCCAGTGCAAATTGGTCATTTTACGGGGTGGGAAAACTGAGCCAGGAGAACTGCCAGAAGCCATTAGGACAGAGACAAGGGGATGGAAACATTTCTCCATGGCCCACTGTGTGCCAGGCACTTTACATTCATCAGCCCATGTCTTTCTCACAAGTGAGCCTCAGTTTTGTCCTCTGTAAAATGGGGATTGCTGTTAAAGGTTACTTAACCTTAGCAGTACCTGGTACACAGTGCTCACTCTAAAACTGGCAACCATCATTGCCACATTATCAGTATTAAAAGTCTTATTTCAATCTCTTCCTGGGAAACAAACACATTAATAGACTTCAAGTATCTTTCATCACGAGGTATTAATTTTTTCCCAAGGAAAGCAGTTTGAGGCCAAATATGAGATTTTCTGGAGGGTCTGAACACAGTGACTCTGGTACATGGGGATAGGGGGTTATCATCTCTGGCTCTCAGGGCTGGCATGAGGCAGAGTGGCTTGAGCCGGGAGAAGTGAGTGACTTGTTTTCACTGGCGGCTCCCTTAGGCAGCCGCTGTAATTTTCCACTGCGTGGATCACACTGGAGATTAATTTTGGTTCAGCCAGTGCCTGCCAAGCAGAAAGTGAAGGCCCTAGCCCACGGAGAAGTCAGCCATGGCATCTGTCACAGACTCGATGTCGCTGGTACATTTCCACGGAGAGAGAGAGTTACAATAGTAAATTTCTAGGCTTTGATAAAAACACTGGGTACGATTTGTTTTGATAGGCATGAACATACTTGTAATCGGAAACCCAGCTGAGGAAATGAGCTTGCCAGCCCAGGGTAAGTTCTTAGAACTTAGAACACAGGGATCTTTCAGACTCTGGGAGTCAAGTGGCAGACGGTGAGCCAGAGGGGCAAAGTCAAGGGCACTGATTCTGTGTAAAGACCTTGAACAACAGGACAGGACCAGAACCATAGCCCAGGGTGCTCCCGGATAAGGCGAATGGGATATTTCCTTTTCTGCTTCCCATAGCACTTTGTCCAGAAACAAAGAATGGGGTGGGGCGCTAAGGGGCCAGTAATCCAAGAGCTTTGCTGTTTCTTAATTCAATATTATAGACTGGATTATGGGTCCGTAGCAATTGCATCTTTTCTGTTTTTTGCCTGCTTGGCAAAGGAGTACAAATTCAGAATATTATCCTAGAACAAGTCAGGTTTAATTGCTTATCTTCAACAAAATTATGAAATCAGAGCAGCAGGTGACCTGAAGGAGGCAACGACCAAAAATGCCACGTCTATATGCAGAAACGACAGCGTAAATGTCCTCCACAATGTTAGCAATGGTCAGGTTGGGGATGGGCTGTTGCCGGTGATTTCTTTACATGGTATTTGCTTATAGTGCTTGGATTTTTTTTTTTTTTTTTTTTCCAAATGTATTTAAATTTTCACAATAACAAAAGCCTTTTTAAAAGCAAAAAGATAGGTCAGGAGTTCGAGACCAGCCTGGCCAACATGGTGAAACCCTGTCTCTACTAAAAATACAAAAATTAGCCGAGCATAGTGACGCGCACCTGTAATCCCAGCTACTTAGGAAGCTGAGGCAGGAGAATGGCTTGAACCTGACAGGCGGAGGTTGCAGTGAGCCGAGCTCACGCCAGTGCACTCCAGCCTGGGCAACAGAGTGAGACTCCATCTAAAAAAAAAAAAAAGCCATGAGACGGGCAGGTGAAAGTCCGAAACAGATGCAGATTCCAATTCTCCTATTTCTGCCACTTAGCCATGCTGGGTCTCAGCATCTCATTTGCAAAAGGCCTTGCTGAGTTTCTCTGGGGGCAGGTAGCACACACCTGCCTTATGTCATGTGTTTGGAAAAACTTTTGTCTCCTCATAACTCCAGCACAGCTCAGAGATGGGAAGGCGAC
This sequence comes from Hylobates moloch, assembly GCF_009828535.3. Taxonomy (NCBI): domain Eukaryota; kingdom Metazoa; phylum Chordata; class Mammalia; order Primates; family Hylobatidae; genus Hylobates; species Hylobates moloch. Next base: position 149,943,442 of record NW_026652281.1, read on the forward strand.
TTTTTATATTAACCTGAGGAGGGTATTAAATGAAGAAGGCAATCCAGGCAAGTGGCTATTTCCTCCTAGCTTTGGCTCTGGGGACACCTTGGCATCCTGGGTGACATGGTAGGTTACAGACCTGCTAAAATGGGCATGGGTAGACACACTGATCCAATACTAAGAGTTCAGCTGTAGCGTCTGGTGTTTCATGATACTCACTTGTCTTCCTCCCTTGCAACCCAGCCATTTCATGGGACCAACAGGCCACCACAGGGCATGGGATCAGATCTCAACACATTCTGCAGGCCCTTGTCGAAATTCTTCCCTAGTTCACTAGTGGGAGAGGGATTGGGTGTGGTTGCCAAAGAAATAAAAGCATTGAAATTTCAATAGAAATGCCATAATTTATTCCATTGTATAAAAAAGTCATCCTTATGTAACAAAATGTCTTCTTAGAAGAAGAAATATATTATTTCAGGTCATAAATAATCAGCAAACATACAACTGTTGGCAACTAAAAAAAACCCAACACTGGTATCTTCCATCAGTGCTGAAAACAAACCTGCTTACGATATATTTACAGGATAGTACAGTACTCAAAAACAAAAATTGAGGTATTTGGTTCTTCTAGGAGTAGACAATGACATTTGTGAAGGCAGACACCTACACAAAAATAAATAAGGTATATTCTCATATGTATATGTGTCGTCGGGAATGATAATACTGGTAGGTATGTCAAGCATGAAGAGATTCTACAAAAAACAGGGGCGAGCAAAAAGAAACCGGCTCACAGAGTCCTTTCTCTTCTGCCCCATTTTGTCAGACGGACTTGATGTACCCACTCTATATTGGTCCCGAATGTGCTGAGTTCAGCAGATGTCTTGACGCTAAGTCATCACGATGACTGCTTAGGAACCCAGTGGAACTCGGGTGAAGTTAAATAAATAAGGACCAGCCCTCTCGAGCCCCTCCCAGTTATTGCATTTCTCCTCTCAAGGAGCCTGGAGTCCCAGTGGGATGTGAAGAGCCTCACCTCCCGTGGCCTTTCAGCAGCTGGGAGAGGTCGTGATGGGGCTCTGAAGGTAGCTCAGCGCACTGTTCGTGGAGTGGACAGGGATGGAGACGGGGAAGTTGAACACGGTGGTGGTGGAGGTGCCTCGGTCCAGCACAGCCATGGCGGGGCTCCCAGCCTCTGCCGAGCAGTGTGGGGCCAGCACCTGGGACTCAAACTGCAGCAGCTGGCCCATGAAGCTGAAGTTGGGAGAGATGATGCTTCGCCTCTGCTTCACAAACTCAAAGGCCTCGTCCAGCTTGACTCGGTTAGTCCTCATGAGGTAGGCAAGGCAGATGGTGGCTGACCGGGAAATGCCTGCCTGGCAGTGGACAAACACCCTTCCTCCAGCATTCTTGATGGAGTCTGGAAAACAAAAGGAGCAGCTGGTTACTTGAGAGCTCAGGAGAACCACCCCGAGCCCAGGTACAGTGTATCTGAGAAAGGTCATGTGTGTCTTGTCTAGAAATGGTCAACATCACCACACGCCATCACAGGGATACTATTCATGGAGGCAACGTGGGCACTGTGCGAAGGATGGCACAGGATTTAAACTCAGACTGGGGGTTTCCACTTAGCAGATAGATCTCAGTCAATTCAACTTTGTGAGCCCCAGTTTGCAAATCTGTAAAGTGGGACATCGAATCAAATTCCTATCTTACAGGAATGCTGCCCACACCAGACTGATACTGAGTGTGTGGAAGAAGGCTCAGAAGACTTCAAGCTCTTGCCTCAGAGGTTGGGCTTAGGGGCTAAAATGAGAAGAGAGAGGCAGAAAAGCCCCAGGCATCCATTCCATTTACCTATGAAGTCAATGGCCTCGTTGAACCAGGAGCTGATGTCTGCCTTGTGGTTGTCCTCCACAGGGATGCTCTTGTACTGGTAGTGACCCTCAAAATGGTTGGGACAATTGGCTGAGACGTTGATCAAGGCAGTGATGCCCAAGGCATCCAGCATGTCCTTGCGGGAAGCGTGATAGGCACTGCCCAGGTAGAGAAAGGGCAGGATTTCCACCGGGCCACCCTGAAATCCAGAAACATCCAACATTCATCAAGCTTGCTCAAAGCTAAGGCCAGTGCCCATACCCACAAAAACTTCCTGCTGGAAAAGTCAATTTCAGATACGGAGTGAACTCAGTTCCGTTGCTGGAGGATAAATAAATAGGGAACTAAGCCCATCTGCCTGGGCAGGACCAGCAAGTTCATTTCTGCAGAGCCTACAATTAGAGACTCGGCTCCATCAGACCACTTAACTGTGGATTAAATCATATCCCTGTGTCCCCTCCGTTATAAATAATGATACAGGTCACTTTCTATATTCTCCCTGGCACTACTCTTCCATGCCTTTGCCAGTTCTTACTTGTCCCCTGTGGCAGGGACACCTACTAACCTGATCGTAGAGTGGGGTACTGCAGGAACTGCACCCAGATTCCGCGCTGTCAGGGACGCTAGTACTCAGGGGAAGGCTGAGCCCCATGGGGGTCGACTGTTTGCTGCACAGCTCCGGGCAGGAAGCCGAAAACGCTTCGTATCCTCCTGGGAATACAAAGACATTTTTTTTTTTTTCCCCATTAGTGACGCCGGGACAGGGCACCTTCATACAACTCCCCCACCCACCAAGGGCTGGAAGTTTACATCGGAAAGGCCCAGGCAAGTCTTTGTTCCCAGAGCCAAACAAAGCCAATGACAAGTTCCAGAGATACATGTACTCCAGCGTCCATGCGCTGCAGGTGGGGCGACCTCCCGGGACCGAGAGCCAGGGGTACCGGGCAAAACCTCAGGGGTGTGCGGCCCGCCCCGAGCTTCCCCGAGGGCGTACCTTTGAGGAAGAAGACTTGCGCGGCGCGGGCCTCGCGGCAGAGCGCGCCGGCCGCCAGGGCCAGGGTGCCGTCGCGCTTGGCGCCGTCCAGGGCGGCGCTGCGCTCGTCCAGCAACACCACTGCGTGGTAGGCGCCGGCCAGCAGGCGGCCGCGCAGCTCGGCGTTGGGCACGATGTGCTCCAAGCCCATGGCGCCCTTGGCCCGGCGCCGCACGATGGTGCTGAAGCGCACGTTGACAGAGCCGGCGATGTGGCCGGCGTTGAAAGCGAAGAAGGAGCGGCAGTCCAGCAGCAGGCATTGCGCCGCTCGCTCCCCCAGCAGCGCCCGCAGGCCTCCAGCGTCCAGGGTGCCCACTTCCATGACCATGGCCGGCCTCAGCGCCCCCAGCGTGATCGGCCCTGCGGTGCTCTTTGTCTGTCCTCGGGGCCAAGGGCAGGGCGGCGCTTTTCGAGGAAAAGCTAGACCCCCGGGTCTCTCTGCGCCGAACCAAAAGCCGCTTTTGGACTGAGAGTGGAGCGTCACGCGGGGCTCCGGGCTCCTCGGCTTCTTCGCAGTTCCCCCGACTGCCCCTCCGACCCGCGTCGCACACACAGCCCAAATGTCCTTCGCAGCGAGCCTGGTCCGGGGAGCGCGTTTATATGCGGCCTCTGCGGGACTGGGCGGGCCAGACCCGCGCAAAGGGGGAGGGGGGTGTTTGTTTGAATGGTGATCACGTGACTGGGCGGTGACGTCACCCGCCCTGCCAGGCCAGGCGCCGCCGAGCCAGAGGGGAAGACGTCATCAGCCTCGGAGCTGGGTCCGCTCGCCGCGCGCTGGCTCGCGGCCCGGCCCCCGCCCTGCTGTCCGGCCTGCTCTTGGCGCGTCCCCAGGGACCGGGCCCGCGCCGCACTCCAGGCCCAGCGGGGAGGAGGGCTGGCCGCCAGCTGAGGCTGACCTCCGGGATGCGAGCGGCCAGGAGAACGGGCGACGTGCCACCTGCCTTGGCCTTGCCGCTCCTCCCTCTCTCCCTCCCCGAGTCCCCTTCCCCGGGTCCCTCGGCTGCCGACCTGAACCGAAAGGGGCTTCTTGTGCTTTTGCATACTCTCGTGCCCCTTTCTCTCATTTCCTCATCACTAACAGGCGGGGAAACTGAGGTTCCCCAGGCGAAGCGACTGCCTTGCCCAGAACCACACTACTGGGGTGGGGGCAGCAAAGAGGCGCCTAAGATGAAGTTTAGAGAAAAATGAACAACTCTGCCGATAGAAAAGTCGTCCCTACCGAGAACGACTCCAGCGAGTTGGGGCGGAGAGGTTCAAGGCAATGCTTTCCTGTTTCCCAGACTTTCTTTAAGGTGGCTTTAAAATACCTACATTTGCCATGAAAGTGTAAGCAAGCAAACCCCCACCGGAAAATAATGCTATTCCTAGTCTTGTGGCCCCCGGTAGACTTGGAGCCAAGGGAGGCAGGTCAGGGGGCTGAAATCCCGGTGAGGAGTCGCAAGGCCCCGCAGTGGATTCCAGGGTTTGGCGTTTGGAGGGGTGAGGGGCGACCCGCAGCGCGACTCGACGGCGCCCCCCAGGGGCCGCCCGACACGTTTCTGTCACCTTGGCTCCAGACCGAGCTTCTCCATTCCTTTCTTTATTATACAAATAGGCAGTATACTGAGTGAGCGCCCACTAAGCTCTGGGCTGGGGGGCTCCAACCCGGAACAGAAGCCGGCCACAACCCTCTCTCCCTGTAGTCGCGGCCGTTATAGGCCGAAAGCAAAATCCAATCCCGGGCCATTCTGGGCGGATTGCCAGGACCTGGATCGCAACGCTTGGGAAGACCCCCGCCCCGCCCAGCGATATCCGTGCCCTGAGTCCCAGTGACGGCCCCCTGGACAGTGGACCCTGCTGCAGCGACGCGACGCGCTAGGTACACAAACATAAACATTGCGCCACCCACCCGGGTGCCGAGTCAGGAACATTCTGCGGTTTCCTCCCCTCCTGGGGGAGGGGATTTCGCTGGCCACCCTGTGTCGTCGCTGTGCGAGCTGTATCACCAGTGGCAACTTCTGCATTTGCCTCGCTTAGCTTGTGTGTTTTCGCCTGCGCAAATGTTCTGCCTGGATTCTTCTAGAAAAGTTCAGGGCATGGAGTGCTTTTTTTTAAAAGGGCGTTTTCTACCTTCATTTGAACATTGGTCGAGGACAGCAAAGAGGTCCTCAGATAAGAGCAACACCCTCCCTGTATGGAGAGATAGAAGAAAAAGAAATTGTTTATACTACTTATTCAGCTGAGGACCTCAACATAGTTTTTGCATTGAATCATAGAATGTTAACAGCTGCTGACTTTTCACTGCATACCGACTTGATTTGTCCCATTTTTTTTCTCACCAAGAGCATTTATTACACCTTCCCCTACCGAAATTTTTCAAAAAGAAAACTTTTTTAAGAGCTGGGCGCTGTGGCTCACGCCTGTAATCCCAGCACTTTGGGAGGCCGAGGCGGGCGGATCATGAGGTCAGGAGATCGAGACCATCCTGGCCAACATGGTGAAACCCCGTCTCTACTAAAAATACAAAAATTAGCTGGGCATGGTGGTGGGCGCCTGTAATCTCAGTTACTCGAGAGGCTGAGGCAAGAGAATGGCTTGAACCCGGGAGGCAGAGGTTGCAGTGAGCCAAGATCACGCCACTGCATTCCAGCCTGGTGACAGAGCAAGACTCTGTCTCAAAAAAAAAAAAAAGAAAAGAAAAGAAAACTTTTTAATACCATTATCACAGTAGTAGTGGCACAGAGTCTGGCCCTAGAGCCAGGTGTCTGCTGGCCTCTCTCGCTTTTCTCTCTCCTCCCTTGCTGGAAAGAGTGCAGAGAGTAGACTTGAACCCTGTCATTTTGCTGCTGGATGGTCAGAGGTGAGTCTCAACCCCTACTGAGCCTCCGAGCCCACATCTGTACAGTGCGTCTACACTGGCCCACTTTGTAGATGGTTTGAGGCCCAAGTGAGAGATGGGGGGTTTAGGGAACCCAGGCCCTACCTCACCTCTGCTCTTTATGATTCACTGTATCTCTAGGGTTTCCCCTTCCCAGCAAAATGGTTCTTTATATATCATCATGCCCTGTGCCTTTCAGAGACTTGCCTCAGAACCAGGGAGAAGGTCACTGCAAGCCATCTGCTTATGAGAGACATCAGTGGACAGGGGCCCAGCTCAGGGAGAGCTCCTCTTTAAGACCCACTAACACACAGTGCTCGGGTCAGTGGGTCACCTGCCCGGAGACAAGTGGTAAACGTGTAGTCACCTAGGCCCCCAATCCAGGCAGTGGAGATGCTGCTTCTGACTGAGGATGGAGCCAAAGAGAGCCCAGCATAATCTGGTCTCTGTACCCACAGAAGGAGTGAGGGACTGGCCTTGTGGGCCTGGCTGCCAGAGGGAGTGAAGCAGGTAAATCAGTGGATGTTGACTCAGGGGAGAGAATTGGGCCTTTCTGACCTGGGCTGTTTCCAATTCTACCTAGTCCTGCTTAGGAATCAACCTGGAGACAGTGTGGAGTAGCGGGAAGAAGGGTTCAGGGTTCCATACTCCCCAAAAAGCTGGCCTGGATTTTCTACCTTTAATGTGTGGCCTTGAGTAAGTGCCCCCATGGTGCTAAGCTCCACCGCCTCCTTCCCATGATGGAGAGAATAATAACATTCACCTCCAGGGACTCTGGGGAGACTCAGTGTAGCCAGGGTTGGCCCTAGCTCACAATCCCTGTCCTAATCCTGCTCTCAAAAGCGGCTTTGGATCTCTCTTGGGATCACAGGAAGAGAAAAGAGTTGAGCTCCCGCTGATGACAGTCAGAAAGAGGCCCCCACTCACTGTCTGCTCGGTGACCTTGGGCAAGCAGCTTACCATTTCTGAGCCTCTGTTTCCCCATTTGTAAACTGGGAATAACATCCATTTAGGACCAAGTAAAACAGTGTATAAGAACCTGATGTGGATGACACCCAAAGAGGGTGCTCTCAAGAGGGGGAGCAGGGCCCCACATTCATGTTCCCTCTTTCAAAACCCACGGCCTTTTTCCTGTCTCCCCTGTGCTGTATGGGGGTTCCTCCCCTCAATATCCTTCTATAACTCCCCATTTCTTAGCAAATCCAAAACTCACTGTCACTGGGCCTCGACCATCTATATGGCTCAGCTTCCCACTCTCTGTGCTTTGTCTCTTGTGCTCCAGGAAAATTCTGTGGGCCTGTGTTCCTAGAATGTTCTTGTCCTCTCCCACGTCTTTGCTCACATTCCTCCCCCTCCCCGTGCCAGACAGTGGCCCCTCTGGGCTCCCCCACAGTCTTTCCAGGTGAAGACTCCTCTGGTTTCTCCAATTTCTCCCTCTCCTGCGTCTGGAGGACATTGTCCGTGTATTCTGATTGTGTACAAGTCACCTGGATCTTTGTCGTACTCCCCCCAGGTTGTAAGTTTGTCAGCTTGAGGGCAAGGGGTGTGTTTTTCTCAGCATTGCACTCCCCATCCTACTACCTTTGATGCAGTGCCTGGCACATAGTAGGTTCACAATTTGGGAAACGGTAGAATTGTTTCAAAGGGTACTGTTGAAAAGTGTCAGAAGAGAGGAGGGTGGTCATTGACACTTATTAGGCCTCACCTCTGGGCCAGGTGCGTTACAGGTATCATTCCATGAATCTATCAATGATCCTGTGAGGTGCTTGTTGTCCCCATTTTATAGGCAAGGAAAGAGGCTCGGAGAGGAGACATGCCAGAGGTCACATGCCTAAGGTTATAAAGCTGATAATCATCAGACACAGATCCAAACCCAGTGCCTGTCTGACTTGAGAGAGGGAGCTGGGCCTGGGTCTGTTGAGGCCTCCGTGTCTGCCAGCCCCATGTCTGGCAGCACTGCCTGAAGCCTCTGCCTCCCAGCTTCCTGGAACTCTTCTCTGCTGGACAGGGTGGTCCCTGGTGTCAGCCCAGCAGGGAGCCTGGAGCCTTCTAAGACTCCCAACTCAGGCCCTAGTGCCGCTGCTAAAGAGACTCTGTAGCCACTCGGGCCTACCTGGAGGGACTGGCAAGGGGCTGACTTCACCCTCTACACCCAGGCAGTTGGGACAGAGCTAGCTGCCATTGCACAATCTTTACAAACAGATCTCCATGCTCAGACCTGGCAGGGCCCACAGAGCTCTGTCATCCTGTCTAACCTCCTCATTTGAGAGGCAAGGGCCCAGAGAGGTTAGGCAATCTGTCCAAAGTCACACAGTGTTCAGAACATTCTAACTGTAGTCAGCATTGTGTGAGCTGTGTGTCCAAACCCTTCACAGTGTTTATCTGTGGAGGGTGGAGGAGTTCCTCTCATTTTCTTCCTTATGACTCTGAATGATTTGAACTTTTTAAACTTAAATGTGTAACTTTTGTAACAAAGAATAAAAGATAAGATTAGAAGGCAACCATATGTAGGTAACCGCATTGTTGTTAAAACCAAGTTACAGAGTTAGGATTAGAATCCCAGCTTGCTTACTCACCAGCTGTGTGTATTTGGGCAAGTTACTACCTCTATGAGACTCAGTTTTCTCATCTTTAAAGCGGGAATAATAATCGTATCGATCTTGTAGGGCTGATAGGAAGGTTATGTAAGACAGTGATTGGCACACTACAGCCTGTGAGCCAAACCTAGCTCGCTACCTCCTTCTGTACAAACCACAAACTAAGACTGGTTTTTATATTTTAAATGGTTGGGGGAAAAAATCAAAAGAAGAATCTCATTTTATGACATGTGAATGTCATATAAAATTCAAACTTCAGTGTCCATAAATACTTATTGGAACACAGCCACACCCGTTCCTTTACGTGGTATCTGTGGCTGCTGTCACACTACAATGGGAGGTGTATATTGTGACAGAGACAGTATGGCTCAGAAAGCCTCAAATATTTACCCCCGTCCGTTTACAGGAAAAGTTTGCCAACCCCTGATAGGAGCTCATGGATGAAAAGTACTGTAGAACAATGCTTGGCACAGAGTAAGTATTTAGAAAACTTTGTTATTATTATTATATGGATATTTATAAAATCTTCTTCCCTTCCGATGTTTTTAAAAGCAGTAATTGCTTTCATCATATAATTCATTGTGTTGAAGGCACAGTTTTCATATTTTAGCATTTCTCAGAGTGTAACAATTGGAGGCATGTCATCATTAATTGACAGCATTTTCTTTTCTTAATGGTGCACAAATTAATGAAAGGGCCTCAGAACTGATGACATCTTAGAGCCAGTAGATACAGTAAAGTATAAAAGGTTTAAGATGGAAAAGAATCAAAGTGCTACAGTCATTCAGTTAACAGCCGTTCTAGTGGTGGGACAGACTTGTTAAGTGCCAGTATAGAAACTGGGTAGCCCAGGAAAGATGCCCAGAGGAGGGGACATCTGCTTGGAGATGTAAAGGCTGATGTAGGATAGAAATACCTGGAGGAAATGCCTTTGAGAGGTGGGCCTCGGTTACCTACCACTTTCCCCCTGGAAGCCTCACCTCCCCATAAAATAAGAATAGTAATAACCCCTAAAGACCACTTTGTGATTCATTTTCTTTTCTTTTTTTTTTTTTTTTTTCAGTTGGAGTCTCGCTCTATCGCCCAGGCTGGACTACAGTGGTGTGATCTCAGCTCACTGCAACCTCCGCCTCCAGGGTTCAAGCGATTCTGCTACCTTAGCCTCCTGAGTAGCTGGGATTACAGGCACCTGCCACCACGCCTGGCTAATTTTTGTATTTTTAGTAGAGACAGGGTTTCACCATGTTGGTCAGGCTGGTCTTGAACTCCTGACCTCATGATCTACCTGCCTTGGCCTCCCAAAGTGCTGGGATTACAGGCGTGAGCCACTGCGACCGGCTTATCAATGATCATTTCTATCTCTCCCACTAGCTTGGAAGCAAGGGCATGGTTTCTTGTCTCTCTTGGTCCCCATTACGAATCTCAAAGCAAGGCTTGTTGGACAAATAAATGAAGACGAACCCAAGAGCCCAGGAAAGGGACCGGGAACAGCAGGGCCTCCATGACTCACACAAGCTTCATCCCTGAACCAAGGACGCAGCCTGCCAGCAATGGCCCCAAGCCACACCCCACCACTGGGGGAACTGATGCTGCGGTGAGAAGTGACAGCTTTCTGTTGACTCTTTTTTTTTTCTTTTTTAAACAGAATATGAATTGAGACAATTTCATTTTCATAATCAGAACCTAACAGTAACTAATGTTGGTGGAAGCAAATGAGATCACAGTTTGTCTGTTCCAAACTCATCTCTGGGAAAAGGAGGAGGAAAAATTATTGGCACTATGTTCAGAATCATAGCTGAAGATGCAGAAATCGTTCATCCAAATGTTGCCTTTGTAAGTAATGTGGGGGCAGTTCTTATTAGTAGTTGCCGATCTCTACTAAGACACAGTACTTTGCTAGGCCCTTTATATTCATTTCCTGGTATGATCATGACAGTAACCCTGCGAAATGGGTACCCTTACTATCTCCATGTGAAGAAATGGGGGAACTGAGGACCAGAGACGTGAACTAACTTGTCCAAAGACACACAGTAAGGGCTCTGACTCTCCACTTTCTAAGATTTTTGTTCTTATCTCTCCACAGCACATAGCAGGCATAGTATGAAGGTGGCGTGCTGCACAATTTCACTGTTTGTTTCTTGGAATAATAATTTATAGGGGGCTGCTTCTAGATTCCAAAGGAAAGAGAAAAGGAAATATGCCCCAAACTCAGGCTTTCTGCCTGGCCCTGCCTGACTCACTGAGCTGCATTGGACAAATGATTCATTCACTGGCCTTGACTTCAGTGGGTTTGGCCACCCATTGAGAGTGAAGTCACACCTCCAGCACTGCGATGCATTCATTGATCCACTCACCTAGCTTCATGGCAGGCAAGAAACAGGCCTGTGTGAGCCTGCCTGGGATCAGGGACAGGAGAGCACACAAGTGTTTCTGGATATCCTCAAGCTGTAGCTGGGCTGCTCAATTCTTCCCTAGGAGATCCTCCGGGGGCCTGAATTAGTCTGCTAGGTCTTCCGTCACAAAGCGCCACTGACTGAGCGGCTTAAATAAAAATGTGTCATCTCATCGTTCTGGAGGCTGGAAGTCTGAGATCAGGGTGCTGGGGATTAGGATTTGAACATACGTTTTTTGGGGGCACACTTCAACCCGTCGGAGGGCCTGTGCCCTAAAGAGAGCCTCCTTCTGTGTGCAGTGAAGGTGTGAGTTCTAAACATGAGAAAAAAACACCCCTTGTTCTTGGATAGGGTGACTCAATACCACAAACAGGTCCAACTGGCCCAGGTAAACATGTCCGTTTAACATGATCGTCACAAAAATATTGAAGGTAGGTGTTTTTTTCTGGAGTTAAACAAGTTGATTCTGGAGTTGATATGAAATAATAAACAAGCAAAAATAGTCAGAATTGTTTTTTTTAAAAAAGGGCAGTTGGGTGGAGGTAAGCCCTACCAGACATTAAAACATACCATAAAGCTTCTGTAATTGGCAGGGTACAGTGGCTCATGCCTGTAACCCCAGCACTTTGAGAGGCTGTGATGGGAGGATTGCTTGAGCCCAGCAGTTTCAGACCAGCCTGAGCAATATAGAGAGACTCCATCTCTACAAAAATAAAAAATTAAAAGTTAGCTAAGTCTGGTGGTGTGCACCCATAATCTCAGCTGTTCCAGAAGTTGAGGTGGAAGGTTTGCTTAAGCCAAGGAATCTGAGGCTGCAGTGAGCCACGATCACACCACTGCACTCCAGCCTGAGGGACGGAGTGAGATCGTGTCTCTAAATTTTGTTTTTGTTTTGGTTTTTTTTGAGACAGAGTCTCACTCTGTTGCCCAGGCTGGAGTGCCGTGGTGCGATTTCATCTCACCGCAACCACTGCCGCCCATGTTCAAGCAATTCTCCTTCCTCAGCCTCCCAAGTAGCTGGGATTATAGGTGCCTGCCACTGCGCCCAGCTAATTTTTGTAGTTTTTAGTAGAGACGGGGTTTCATCATCTTGGCCAGGCTGGTCTTGAACTCCTGACCTCATGATCCAGCCTCCTCAGCCTCCCAAATTACTGGGATTACAGGCGTCAGCCACTGCACCCGGCCTCTAAATATTTTTTTTTTAATGTTTTAAAGCCTCTATAATAAAAATGGTGTACCTGGAAACGAATAGCCAGACAAACCAATGGAGCACACTAGAAAGTCCAGAAATGTATCCAAGTACACAGGAAGATTTGGTGCATGGCCAAGGTGGCGTCTCAGATCACTGGGGCATAAGACTTCTTAATAAGCAGTGCTGCAACCATGGCATTCCATTTGGAAAAAAGATAAAAGTAGATCCATACCTCACACCAAATATCAGAATAAACACCAAATGGTCCAGAGATCCAGATTTTAAAAAATGAAACCTTACAACTTCTTTTTTATTTTTATTTTTTCATTTTTTAAGACTAGTCAACTACAGTAGTGAGAAGAGGGGAAAGGGTAGAACAAGGAGTTTGATCAGTAACTGACAGTCAACAATTCATTGAGATAACTCACTACCTTTGAACCAGCCAAGGAAAGTTTACAACTCTTTTTTTTTTTTTGAGACAGAGTCTCACTCTGTCACCCAGGCTGGAGTGCTGTGGAGCAATCTCTGCTCATTGTAGCCTCCGCCTCCCGGGTTCAAAAGTCTCCTGCCTCAGCCTCCTGAGTAGCTGAGACTACAGGCACCCGCCACCATGCCTAGCTAATTTTTCTATTTTTAGTAGAAATGGGATTTCACCATTGTTGATCAGGCTGGTCTCAAACTCCTGACCTCAAGTGATCCATCCGCTTTGGCCTCCCAAAGTGCTGGGATTACAGGTGTGAGCCACCACGCCGGCCAGTTTACAACTTTTAAAAGAAAACAGAGGGAAATGTATTTATAACCCAGGAGAAAGAAAATTTTTTATCTATTTAGGACTCATAAGCCACAAACAATTAAAGAAAATTTTGATAAATTCAACTATATAAAAATTAAAGCCAAATTTTTAGAAAGCTTTTTATGCCTAAAGCTCCATAAGCAAAATTGAATTTTATTTAAAAAAAGGCAAATGGGGCTGGGCGTGGTGGGTCATGCCTGTAATCCCAGCACTTTGGGAGGCCGAGGCAGGCGGATCACGAGATCAGGAGATCAAGACCATCCTGGCTAACACGGTGAAACCCCATCTCTACTAAAAATACAAAAAAAAAAAAAAAATTAGCCGGGTGTGGGGGTGGGCGCCTGTAGTCCCAGCTAGTCAGGAGGCTGAGGCAGGAGAATGGTGTGAACCCAGGAGGTGGAGCTTGCAGTGAGCTGAGATCACACCACTGCACTCCAACCTGAGCAACAGAGAGAGACTCCGTCTCAAAAAAAATAAATAAATAAAAATAAAAAATAAAAAAAGGCAAATGGGAAAAAAAATTTGTAATTTACAGATGAAGGCCAATTCCACCAGTCTTAAAGGAATTCTTAAAAACAAAGGATGAAAAAGCCAAAAATATGATTTTAAAATAGACAAAAACTGTGAGCAGATAGTGTACAGAAAAAGAACTACAGTCCTTCTGAACGCGTTAAATGCCCATTCTTTTTTTTTTTTTTTTTTTCGTTTTTGAGACAGAGTCTCGCTCTGTCACCCAGGCTGGAGTGCAATGGCACGATCTCAGCTAACTGCAACCTCTGTCTCCCGCGTTCAAGCTATTCTCCTGTCTCAGCCTCCCCAGTAGCTGGGACTATGGGCACCCGCCACCACACCTGGCTAATTTTGTAATTTTAGTAGAGACAGGGTTTCACCATGTTGGCCATGCTGGTCTTGAACTCCTGACCTCAGGTGATCTCCCAAAGTGCTGGGATTACAGGCGTGAGCCACCACACCTGGCCAAGATTCCCATTGTTAATCATAATAAGAGACAAGAAAATTACTTAAGAGACTGTTTCTCATCCATCATCAGATTAGCCAAAACCCAAAAACTTGACAGCACCTTCTGGGACAAGGGAAACCTGACTATGGACTGGATATTAGGTGATATGGAATTGTTAACCTTGGTGGGTGCCTAGAAGAATATCTTGTTATTAGGAGAGGCATGCTGAAGTATTTAGCAGAGAAGGGTCATGATGTTGGCAACTTGGTCTCAAATGGTTTGGGGAAGAAAAATATGCACACAAATAAATCAATTAATCGTGGCAAAACATTAACAATTGTTGAGTCTATGTGATGGGCATAACGGTGTTCACGTGCAATGCTGTTGAGCCCAGAGGGCATTATGCTGAGTGAAATAAGCCAGACACAGAACGGGATCTCACTTACATGTGGAATCTTAAAGGTTGAACTCATAAAATCAAAGAATAGAATGGTGGTTGCAAAGCACTGGGAGGTAGGGGAAATGGGGAGATGTTGGTCAAAGGGTACAAACTTTCAGTTACTGAGGATGAATAAGGGTTAAGGTTAGGGTTAGGATCGAGTACACCTTACATTTATATAATTTTATTTGTCAATTATACCTCAATAAAGCTGAAGAAAGCCACCACTAAGAAAACGAAAAGAGAAGCAGCAGACTAGGAGAAAATATTTGCAAAACCAAATCTGATAATGGACTTGTATCCAGTATTTGCAAAGAACTTCTACAACTTAATAACAACAGCAACAACAAAGGAGCAAAATCCCTGGTGGTCTAGCAGTTAGGATTAAAAAAGAAAGAGAAAAGAAGCAAGATATATGAACAGCTATTTCTCCAAAGGAGATATACCAATAGCTAATAAACATATGCACAGATGCTCAGCGTCATTAGTCATTAGGGAAATACATATTAAAATCACCATGAGGTACTACTTCACACACACTGGAATGATTAATCAAAGACAGATAAGAACAGAAGTTGGCTAGGATGTGGAGAAACAGAACTGCTATGGTTTCAATGTCCCCTCTAAAACCCATGTTGAAATTTAATTGCCATTTGCAGTATTAAGTAGTGGGAACTTTATAAATTACCCAGTCTGTGGTATTCTGTTATGGCAGCAGAAAACAAACTAAGACAAGAACCCTCATACATTGCAGGTGGGAATATAAAGTGGCGCAGCCTCTTTGGAAAACAGTTTGGAGGTTCCTCAAAAAGTTAAACATACAATTACCATATGACCCAGCAATTCCACTCCCTAGGTATCTACCCAAGAGAAATGAAAACAGGTACTATACAAAGACTTGTGAGTCACTGTTCATACAGCATAATCCATAATAGCCAAACACTGGAAACAACCTAAATATCCATCCACTGATGAATGAATAGGCAAAATGTGCTCTATCCATGCACTGGAACACTATTCAACAACAGAAAGGAGCAAACTGCTGACACAGGCTGCCATATGGATGAACCTCAAAGGTGGGAAGGTGTAAGAAACCAGACACAAGAAACTGAGTATTGTATGATTCCACTTACATGAAATGTCCAGAAAGGCAAATTTAGAGAAACAGTAAACAGATTAATGGCTGGGGCTGAGGTGGGAACATGATTATCTGTAAGTGGGCATCAGGGAGGAATCTTCCTGGGAACCATGAGAATGTTCTAGAATTGATTTTTAATTAATTTTTGTTGTTGTTGTTCTTTGAGATGGAGTCTCACGCTGTTGCCTGGGCTGAAGTACAATGGCAGGATCTCGGCTCACTCCGATCTCCACCTCCCAGGTTCAAGGGATTCTCCTGCCTCAGCCTCCCCAGTAGCTAGGATTACAGGTGCCCACCACCACGCCCAGCTAATTTTTTGTATTTTTAGTAGAAATAGAGTTTCACTATGTTGGCCAGGCTGGTATTGAACTCCTGACCTCGTGATCCGCCCGCCTCGGCCACCCAAATTGCTGGGATTACAGGCGTGAGCCAACGCACCTGGCCTTTTCATTAATTTTTTAAGAGATGGGATCTTGCTCTGTTGCCCAGGCTGGAGTACGGTGGTATGATCCTGGCTAACTGCAGCCTCAACCTCCCAGGCACAATCAATCCTCCCACCTTAGCTTTCTGAGTAGCTGGGACTGTAGGCATGAACAACTGTGCCTGACTAGTTTTTAAAATTTTTTTTGTAGAGATGGGTCTTACTTTGTTGCCCAGGCTAGTCTTAAACTCCTGGGCTCAAGCAGTCCTCCAACCTCAGCCTCTCAAGTAGCTGGGATTAAAGGCACAGGCAATCGCTCCTGGCTATAAAATTGATTTATAGTGATGGTTGCACTATTTGGTAAAGTTACAAAAAAACATTGAATTGTATACTTGAGTAGGTTGAATTTTACAGTATTTAAATTGAACCTCAGTAGATCTATTTTTTAAAAAAGATTCAAGGTTCATTTTTTTATGGTAATCCAGTATTTTATTTGTTCTGCCCATTAATAGCTATTATTTGAGAACATTTACAATATTAATGGAGCTTAATCTAAGATAAATTCAACTTACTTTTGTAAATATCTCAATACTGGGTATTAATAAAAAAAATAGTCAAAATAATTATGGTCAAAATTATGCCAAAAACTTAAAAACAAATGCTTCGTATTAGTATGTCTACACACAATTCAGTATTTGGCGTAAAGTTTTTCGGCTGCAAGAAAGGATGCTAGTTTTAGTTCACTATGGGGAGTATCTCTTAATGCTTGGGTGACCTCTTTTGGTATTCCTTCTGTTGCTGGTTTTTGGCCTAGTTATCTGTGACTGTATGAATGGAGTTGAGTGGAGGGGTATCCATTGTGTTAATTCCAAATTAGAGTGTATAACTTACATAGTTTGGATATTTGTCCTCACCCAAATCTCATGTTGAATTGTAATCCCCAGTGTTGGAGGTGGGGCCTGGTGGGAGGTGTTTGGATTGGGGAGGTAGATCCCTCATGGCTAGGTGCTGTGTTCATGATAGATCTGGTCACACCTGTAATCCCAGCACTTTGGAAGGCCAAGGCGGGCAGATCACTTGAGGCCAGGAGTTCGAGACCAGCCTGGACAATATGGCAAAATCCCGTCTCTACTAAAAATACAAAAATTAGCCAGGCATGGTGGTGGGCACCTGTAATCCCAGCTACTCAAGAGGCTGAGGCAGGAGAATAGCTGGAAGCTGGGAGGGGAAGTCTGCAGCAAGCCAAGCTCGTGCCACTGCACTCCAGCCTGGGGGACATAGTGAGATGCCGTCTCAAAAAAACAAATAAAATAAAAGCATATGGTACCCCCCACATCCTGTCTCTCTCGTTCCTGCTTTCACTGTGTAATGTGCCTGCTCACCCTTGCCTTCTGCCATGATTAGAAGCTTCCTGAGACCTCCCCAGAAACAGATGCTGGTGCCATACCTCCTGTATAGCCTGCAGAACCATTAGCCAATTAAACCTCTTTTCTTATAAAGTTCCCAGTCTCAGAATTTTTTTTTTTTTGAGACAGAGTATCACTCTGTCCCCCAGGCTGGAGTGCAGTGGCTCGATCTCAGCTCACTGCAACCTCTGTCACCCAGGTTCAAGTGATTCCCCTGCCTCAGCCTCCCAAGTAGCTGGGATTACAGGCTTCTGCCACTGTGCCCAGCTAATTTTTGTATTTTTTTTTTTTTTTGAGACAGTCTCGCTCTATCGCCCAGGCTGGAATGCAGTGGCGTGATCTCCACTCACTGCAAGCTCCGCCTCCCGGGTTCACGCCATTCTCCTGCCTCAGCCTCCCGAGTAGCTGGGACTACAGGCTCCCGCCACTGCGCCCGGCTAATTTTTTGTATTTTTAGTAGAGACAGAGTTTCACCATCTTGGCCAGGCTGGTCTTAAACTCCTGACCTCGTGATCCACCTGCCTCGGCCTCGCAAAGTGCTAGGATTACAGGTGTGAGCCACCGCGCCCAGCCTCAGATATTTCTTTATAGCAATGCAAGAATGGCCTAGCACAATAACTGATTTACTAAAATAAGGAATAAGGAGATAGACAATGTAACTGCCCAATAATTTTGAGGCCCATAAGTTAAGCCTAAGGAGTTTAACCATGATTCAGGAATAAAGGCCCACACAATATACAGTATGAAGTTAAACTGGAAACAAGAAAGAAAAACAAGGCTGGGCACCGTGGCCACACCTGTAATCCCAGCACTTTGGGAGGCTGAGGTGGGAGGATCGCTTGAGTCCAGGATTTCGAGACCAGCCTGGGCCACATGGCAAATCCCCGTCTCTACAAAAAATACAAAACTTAGCTGAGTGTGGTGACACATACCTGTAGTCCCAGCTACTCAGGAGGCTCAGGTGAGAGGATCACTTCCAGGTCAGGCCTGCATGAGGCAAGTTAAGAGAAGAGAAGAAAAGAAAATCCATAAATGCCTCTTTCTGGCAATAGCAAGAGTGAACCTTCCACCATTTTCCCTGTGACTTTGGACAATCTCAGCACGTTGTTCACATTGTTCTCAGCTCAACTCTGGCCAGGGAACTACAGGGTCCAGAGTTCAAGGTTCAAGTTCAATAATTCAATGTTGAACACCTGACCCAAAAGGCCTTCTGGCTGTGCTAGGCAAGGATAGGACCCACTTCTTTTGCCATGGAGCCCTTGCTGGGCGTGGTAGCGTTGTAGACACCTCCCCACCCCACGTAGGATGGGTACTGGTCTATATTCATGTATATAGTCAGCTCTCCACTTCGGTGTAAACTTCTGAGGACAAATGGGACTTAATAAAGGCTTGCAAAGTTAGTAAGTGTGATTTGGAAAGCCAGAGCCAAGCAGAAAGAGAATGCCACTTCCGATTTTATTTCGTCAAGGAAGTCGTTGATTGAGATTTACATTAATGTGAGAATAATAAAAAAGAAAAACTTAGCATGGCAAAAGTACAATATATTTAACGTAATGTGATTTTATCCTAGATATAAGAGAATGCTGGGCAAAAGGGAAAATAGCCCACTTAACGTGAACGAAGTGAGCAAACAACCTACTGTTTCCCTAAAAAGGGTTGGCGGAGAATAGAAAGTAAGAGAAAAATATAGGTAAATGAAAACTTTGGTTGGAGAAGCTGATGCATCTGGATGATAAAAACATGTTATATGAAAGAAACAGAGAGACAGGAAGAATGAATGAAGAGAAGGAAGGAGAGAGAGAGGAGGCCAGTGTAGGGGGACAGCATAAGTGAGGGGGAGAGAGGAGGAAAGAGTGCAGAAAGGTAGGGGACCAGACTCTGCAGGGCCTCTCAGGCCATCGAAAGGATGGGGGGCTTCTCCCCTGAGTGAAGCAAGAACCCTGGACACAGTGGGCAGAGCAAGGACGGATGGACGTGTATGGTACCGGGACAGTAGGACACACTTCATTTGGGAGGGTGAGGAGGAGATGGGTTCACAGGAAAGTCCCCAGCACAGTGACACACAGTAAGCACCAAGCCCACCACTTATATCCTGAGCCCTATTCTATCCCCCAATACCTGCAGGCCCAGAGAGGTCAAGCGGCTGCTCAAGGTCACAGCCACAGAGACACACAGACACACATAGAGACATTTGTCTAGAGGACCGTGGGGAGCCGGGCTAAGCGAGTAGGAAGTCCAGAGGCAGGTTGGCTGCTGGGCAGGAAAGGGCAGAGAGTACATGGTTACCGTGCCACCATTGGCCTCTAAATCTGTTCCTTACCTAGGGGAACACACACAGAGACACACAGACACACAGACATCTAGAGACACACAGACATACAGAGACACACACATACATACACAGAGACACAGTTATACAGACATACAGAGACACACACAGACACACAGACACAGACACACATTCATACACACACACAGAAACACACACGTAAACACACATAATACATTTGTAAACTGAACTGCCAAATTGTCAAAATAACAAATTCCAGAATGAGCTAAGTTTTGATGAAATTCTTCCTGTAGAAATGAACAGAAGAGGTGACACTAGGGCTAACCTACTCAGGAATGACCTGGGTAAGCTCTTCCTAGGACAAGCTGTCACAATCTCCCCAAGGAGAAAGAGAGACTGTGCCATTATGGTTAAAATAAAGGGACATTTCCTTGACTTCCCTCCCACCATTTTGCCAGGCAGAAAGCAGCACAGTGAGAGTCAGATCCAAGGACACATTAGTTTTCACCTTGTCAGGCCTCTGAGCCCAAGTTAAGCCATCGTATCCCCTGTGACCTGCACGTATACATCCAGATGGCCTGAAGTAACTGAAGAATGACAAAAGAAGTGAAAATGGCCTGTTCCTGCCTTAACTGATGACATTACCTTGTGAAATTCCTTCTCCTGGCTCATCCTGGCTCAAAAGCTCCTCCACTGAGCACCTTGTGACCCCCACCCCTGCCCGACAGAGAATAACCCCCTTTGACTGTAATTTTCCTTTACCTACTCAAATCCTATAAAACGGCCCCACCCCATCTCCCTTCGCTGACTCTCTTTTCAGACTCAGCCCGCCTGCACCCAGGTTTAATAAACAGCCTTGTTGCTCACGCAAAGCCTGTTTGGTGGTCTCTTCACACTAACGCAAGTGAAACACCTCACATGCCACGTGGAGGGCCGGCTCCAACGCTAGCGGCCCGGAGAAGCCCAGAGCAATACTCCATCCCATGCTCCTCACCTAGGACCTTTCATGATTCCTGCCTCCTGGGTCCCACCTCCAGAACTTCTGATGTCACTCACCTGGGGTAGGCCTGGGCATGTGGACGTTAAACATCTTCACAAGCGTCCCAATGTACAGTCTCAGGGCTGCAAACTACTGACTTAAAGGGTTATCTTTCATGCCCAGCACGTATTATGGAGAGAAAATAGCAAGTCAAGGAATCTGCACGGTGGTTGGCAAATAGTAGGTGCTCAGCATATGTTCACTGGAGGGTTGAAGTATCCAGCATGGATTCCCTCCTGTTATTAGACTTGCCCTTTTCCATGCTTATTTTCTAGCTTTGGCATTCTTTACTCCAAGCTTGTATGATTTTTTTTTTTTTTTGAGACGGAGTTTCACTTTTGTTGTCCAGGCTGGAGTGCAGCCTGGACACCGCTGGCTCACTGCAACCTCCGCCTCCTGGGTTCAAGCGATTCCCCTGCCTCAGCCTCCCAAGTAGCTGGGATTACAGGCATGTGCCACCATGCCCAGCTAATTTCGTATGTTTAGTAGAGACAGGGTTTCTCCATGTTGGTCAGGCTGGTCTCAAACACCCGACCTCAGGTGATCTGCCCGCCTCGGCCTCCCAAAGTGCTGGGATTATGGGTGTGAGCCACCGCGCCTGGCCGCTTGTATGCTTTTTAAAATCAGTAATAATGAAGACGGTTTGCCAGCTGTTCAAGGACCCACAGGTCAGTTTCTTTTGCTTCCTTTTTCTTTCCCTATTCAAGGGACAGGAAACGCCCATGAATAGCCATGGAAAGGAAACGCCTCAGTTGGGGCTGAATCTGTGAGCTGAAGCCCACAGGGCTGAGCTGCTGAGCCCTCCAAAACCCCTTCAAAAGTCCCTAAGCTCCGCAGCCTGGATCCCGCTGTGGGTTGTGGTAACAGAAAAGCTGGGGAGGCCCTGGAGGCTGGTGGCACTGGTGGGGGTTGGGGGTGGTCCTGGGTTCCTGAGTCAGCTAGCCTTGGAGCTCCACTAGATCACTAGATCAAGGTCATGGAGACAATCATTCTAGTGACCTCACACTGACATAGCCACCAGGCCCCGCCTCTGGGTGTTTCAGAGAAAACTCCAGGCAGTGGTAGGGAGAATGCTCCAAGGGCTGTGTTATCTAGGGTAAAAGCCACGTGACACTCTGTGAGGGCCAGCTCAGGGTCCTTGGGCTGCTGATAGGGACACCAAGGCTAGGCTCAGGGTCCCTCGGTGCTGGTCCTAAGCCACGCAAGCTCCTGAATTTTAGGACCCTGAAATTCATGGCATCCTCAGGCTCGGCTCCCCTCCCGCACTGTCCTGGGACTCTGCCTCGGGCTCTCCTGGCTAGACACAGAGCAGGAGCCAGGTAACTCTACAGCCTAAGGAAGACCCCCAGGAAACCTGAAGCATGGGAAAGGACCGGGAAATCCTCGCTCCAGCCCTAAGCCTGTTGGAGCAGGGTCCTAGCAACTGCTTCCCCAACCAGAAGCGTAGCACCTGCCAGGCCAGGAACTTAGAGAAATGAAGGCCTCCCCTAATCCCAGGGAGGCAATGCTATTATTTCTCCTGTTTACAGACAAGAACCCCGAGAGCCATTTGGTCACATGACCAGGGCCTTCCCTGCAAAAGGGGCAGAGCCAAGTCCGCTGACCCTGAAGTGCAGGCCTCACAGTGCTTTCAGAGCACCTGAATGGTGGAGGGGGCTGAGGGCTTTCTTCCCAGCCCTGTTCATCTCGCCCCAGGCCTCAGCCGTGAGCATCTACCCAGGAAGGCCAGGAGAGGCAGGCCTGAAGAAGAATCTGGAAGGAGGAGGTCCACCATGGGGCATCAAATATTTCATTTGTATGCTGAGCCAAGCTGGGCTGGAGGCCGGGGGCGCCTCGAGGGCAAGCCTCTGGGCCGGGAGCCAGGCTGACCTCTGCCCACTGAGGCCGGGAAGAGTATGTCCTTTTCTGCCTCCCTCTTTCTTAGAAGTACTCTCAGCCCAATACTTCCTGAGATTTCTGCTGCAGTGCCAAGCAGCCTGCTTAACCCCTCACCTCCCACTCCTTCTGAGGCCACTCAGAACCCAGAGGGGAAGGGTCAGAGGTGTACAGGTGCCCAGGGGTTCCAGGGAAACAGAGCATGCATCCGGCACCCTGGAGGGCTCTGTTTCCACTTCACCTCTTAGCCTATGCCTTAGATGAACCACTTCACCCCTCAGAGCCTCTTTAGCTTCAAATGGAGTTTGGCAATGACAACAGCCTGGTAGAGCATGCTTGCAGTGGGAGCGAAGACAGATGTAGATGGGGCACCAAGCACCTTCTCTGGGCCAGGCACTGGCATTACTGATTGACGTGCATTTCCTATTCATTCCTTGCAACCACCCAGTGAGGTGGAAATTAATATTTCTGCCATTTTATTTTCATGGGACTAAAGCACAGAGAGGGAAGGTAATTGTCCAAGGTCACGCAGCTGGCAGATGGTGGAGCTGGGGGTAGTTGAGTAGAGGCAAAAAGAAGTCTCATTTGGCCTCCGATGAGTATTCTCAGCACTTTAGGGGCTTTTGGTAGACTGTGGCTCACGCAGGGATCAGGCCTGGCCCATTCACTCTGCATCCAAGCACAAGCACCTAGCAGGATGCCTGGTGCGGATCGGTACTCTGAATGGCAAGAGAGTAACAGTGCAGACATAGGAAGGAAATTCCCTGGGCTCTGGAGTGAGGACTCCCCTCCGTCCCCTCACCCCCACTGTTTGCCAGCTCTCTCACTTCTCCACTCTGTTACTGCACGATTGTTTCTGCCTCTTGGAACCTCCGTCTCCTCATCTGTAGAATACAATCATAATAATAGTACCACAAAGGGGATTGTGAGGATTCAAGGGTAAGAGGTGCGTATAAAATCCCCTTACACCTGCAATGCTTGATAAATGGTACCTGCCATTATTAATTGGAAATGGGGAACTGTCTGCAAAGGGACTTTGAAGAGCAGACCCAGTGTCTTCGGATATGTTTTGCTGCTATTCAACTTCCTGAGTTCACAGACAGAAGGAGAACTTTCCTAGGTCAGGATGAAGGTGTGAGGGCCTCAGCTCAGAGGAGAGACTCAGGGGTATTTGATGTGACCTTGTGAGCCAGCATGTGATGGGGCCAACCAAGGATGTGAGACGTGGCCTGAGACTTGGGTGGGGCCAGCTGGGAGCAGGCTGCCTGCTCTGGCCCAGAAGAACCCGCTGAGGGCTGCCAGCTGGATTCTCAGATCAGAGCCTAAGGCTGATGCCAGCCAGGTCGGGGACCTCAGGCAGGTCCTACCCTCACTGCCTTGGCCAGCTCAAAGAGCCCGCCAGGACCACCCCCACCCACACCCAGCTTCTTCATTCTGATAGGGAAAAGCAAGGCCCAGTGAGGGGCAGGGACTGGCCAAAGTGCCCAGCAGGCACTTGGCAGGGACCAGGATGCCCGGCTCTTGACCCCAGCCATGCCCGGCACTTGGCTGGGCACTCCAACTGAGGCCACCCTGCCCACCTCCAGTGCCCAAGAGGGGACAGACTGTGGACAGGTTGATTTCTGCCCCATGATCACCAGCACCAAGCTGATCTTCCCTGGTTCAGGCCCTGGCATGTGGTAGGGCTTGGAAATACCCGCCGCGCAAGTGAGACCCTACTTGGTGCTGGGCGCAGGGGGAGGACCCTTGGAGCCTCATGGGGCTGCCCGCCAGGAGACCGTGAGATCACAGAGGTGGAAACCATGTGAATCAGTGAGGAGGGTGACACAGGCGTGATTTATTAGGGTAGCAGATTTATTAGGGTAGCACGCTGGTGTGGAGGGTCATGGGCTTTGGGCCGCACTGTCCAGGTTTAAATCCCAGCTCTACCAGGGACCAACTGTGGGGCCTTGGGAAAGTGCCTTAGCCTCTCTGTGCTTCAGTTTGCTGGGTCCTGGAGTGCCGACCCCATAGGGTTGCCATGAGGATTAGTGAGATATATGCACTTGGCATGGTCCAGAGTACAGTCAGCACTCACCCAATGGTGGCCATTGTTGCCTCCACCATGGTTGTCTCCAAGCCATGCACATGCCTGTATGTGCATGTGGGGTCCCAGAGAGCCGCACTGCTTCCAAAGAGGAGCTGTCGCCGCGACTCACTGGGGCAGAGCTTTCTGAAGGGCGTCAGCTCTTCCCTGCTGCTGCTGGTTTTTACATTTTTATTTATTTATGTATTAGACAGGGCCTTGCTCTTGTCACCAAGGCTGGAGTGCAGTGGCAATCCTAGCTCACTCCATCCTTAAACTTCTGGGCTCAAGCAATCCTCCTGCCTCAGCCTCCCAAGTAGCTGGGACTGCAGGTGTGCACCACCATGCCTGGCTAATTTTTTTGGTTTTTTTTGGTCTTTTTCGGAGACAGGATCTCACTATATTGCCCAGGATGGTCCTGGCCTCAAGCAATCCTCCCACCCTGGGCTCTCAAAGTGCTAGGATTACAGGCATAAGCCATTGCATCTGGCCTCTGCTGCTACTGTTAATTCCCTCCGGATCTTTCCAGATGACTCCAGTCCGTCTGAAGCCCCTTCATTCCTGCCCTGGGCTGTCACCCAGCAATTCCTGGGGGTGGGGGCACTGAGGCCCATGAGCATCCTTACTCTAAATGGCCCCAGTCTGCTGGGTGAAGTGAGGTCAGCCAAGAGCCCTGGGCAGTGGAGCAGGGCTTCCATCCTGGCTCTGCCTGTAGTTTGCGGCAGCCTCGGGCGGGGCATCTCTTCCCTCGGGGCCTCCGCATTCTCGTGGTGAGGTAGCGGATGATCTAAAATAAGATTGTGATCTCCACTGCCTCTTTGATGGCACAGACTCCGTTATTCTATTTTTGTGTCTTCTGCGAATAGCATCGTTATCCTCAACAGTAGCGAGCATTTTTATTGAACACCTGTTATATGCCAGAGACTGAACTTGGTGGTTTGTATCACGGTAGCTATCAGTCACTGCATGCTTGGATCCACCAGCCATGAGCGCGTGGCAGGAGCATCTCATTTAGTCACTACAGCTCCCTTCTGGGGAGGAATTATGATCATTCCAACCATAAGGATGAGCAAAGCAGGTTCCACATGATGAGATGCCCTCATTCTGCCAGTTTGGACGTCATCACCAAACCATACCCAGATCCCACCGCTCTGTGAGGGAGGAATTTTCATCTCCCATTTACTGATTAAAGAAAAACCAAAACCTGCTGCCCAGAGAGGGGAAGTGACTCAGCCCACATCCCACTGTTTGAGATGGTGGCCTCTGAGGACATTCTGCCTCTACTCTCTATCTTCTTTGATGCCAATGGTCTCAGCTGAGGCTTCAAAGAAATGTGGCCTGGGCTTTGTGACTCCCAGTTCCTCCTCAGAATTCCTGTTCAGTTACTCTGGGCCTACAGTGGACTCCAGGTAACTAAGGGTCTAGCCTTTGGCCAGAGGTCTGACCTCCAGATAAACTTGAGCTCTAGGGAAGAAAGGCACAGATCATGGAAGGTCGCACCCTCTCCGCTGCTCCTTCCTCCCTGAAGCTCAAGCAGGGGCTTCTTCCCACCCGGGCCACCTGCTCCGTGATGCACCCATGTTATCTTCTTTGTGGCCTGTGACAATTTGCTGGCCCGAGATGAGGAGCTTCATTTTGCAGATGAGGAAATTGAGGTGGAATGGTTTATCCAAGCAGGGAATCACTGACTGGTGCCCCAGGCAAATAACATTATCAAGGACGCTTTTTAAAATTCCAGCAGACTGGAGAGGGTGGGCTGTTTTTCCACTTTTCGGTAAGGAATTTGGACTTCGACCTGCAGGCCCTGCCTTCAGCCAGGCAGAGGAAAAGGTTGCATGAGAGATGTAGCTCTGATTCAAAGGTCCCTCACGGAGAAGCTTTTCCTTCCAGCAGCCACCACGGAAGGCCGACTTACTTGCTCTTTTCAGGCCTCTATTATACACAGAAGCTGCTGTTTGCTTTCTGAAGGCCCAGGCAAAGTGAAAATAGGAGCACCCATGAGAAAGATG
Source organism: Hylobates moloch (assembly GCF_009828535.3). Taxonomy (NCBI): domain Eukaryota; kingdom Metazoa; phylum Chordata; class Mammalia; order Primates; family Hylobatidae; genus Hylobates; species Hylobates moloch. Next base: position 149,969,804 of record NW_026652281.1, read on the forward strand.
ACTCATTCCCTGACGGAGGGACCAGGCCAGCTAGAGCAGAGGGGCCTTGGGAAGACCTGGGCTTTTGTTCCTTTTGGGACCAAAATGAATCACTGATCTCATTAAGTCACACTGGCCAGTCCCAAACTTTCCTGGGCAGAACCACTGCAAGCATCAAATCTTAGGTGAGGCCCCATCAATGGGCGTGAACAGGAGCAAAAAGGCTGAGCTTCTCCTCATTCAAGAGGCCAGGCAAGACCTTGTTCTCCTTGGAGCAAAGTGGTAACTGAACCCAGAAGAGGAAGGTCAGGCACGATGCCTCGAACAAGGCTGGTCAGCAAGGTGGTAGCCCACTACCCAGGCACACTAGTGCTTTGGGACGCCATACAACACACCCACTCATTTGCCCATGGATTCAGACAGGTAGTCAGCAAGCATTGACAGGACATCCAGTTGGTGCCAGGTGTTCTACACGCCATCTCTTCTCCAGACCCTGCATAAGAGGAAGAGGAGCCTCATTTCACAGACAAGAAAACAAAGGCAGCTGGGCACAGTGGCTCAGCCCTGTAATCCCAGCACTTTGGAAGGCCAAGGAGGGCTGATCGCCTGAGGTCAGGAGTTCGAGACCAGCCTGGCCAACATGGTGAAACCCTGTTTCTACTAAAAATACAAAATTAGCAGGGCGTGGTGGCAGGCACCTGCAATCCCAGCTACTTGGGAGGCCAAGGCAGGAGAATCGCTTGAACCCAAGGGGTGGAGATTGCAGTGAGCCAAGACCGCACCATTGCACTCCAGCCTGGGCAAAAAAAAAAAAAAACCCCCCCCCCCCCCCCGCCAAAAAAAAGGACAGAAATAAAGACAAGGAAAGGAAAGAAAAAAGAAAAGAAAGAAAAGAAGAAAAGAAAAGAAAAGAAAACCAAAGCACTGGCCTGGCTCACACAGCCAGGAATCCATCCCGGAGCTGGCTGACTCTCAGCCTTTCTTCTTTTGATGCTTTCTCTACAGAGACCTACTCTTCATCAGCAGGCACTGAAGGCACATTTCACACATCATCATCTGCGTTTGTCTAGGAGAGCCTAGAAAGCCAGAGATTTTTCTTGACAAAGCAGCCTGGGTTATTTCAGAGGAGGAACCTGCTGCATGGAGAAGCAGAAACGGGCCCATCCTCCAAGGCCTCAGCATTCCAGAGACCAGATGTGTGAGCCTGACGTCACCCACCAAGTCGTGGCCCCCTTCCAGGCTGCGCTCCGATGGATTGTGACCCCTGTTCCTCCATGCTCTCTCCTCCTCCCTTTCCTCAGCGTGAAGGAGACTGAGTGGTGCTGGCAGCCACTCCCCAGCATCTGGCGGAACATTCTGCCCCATAGTTGAGCTCTTTTCACTCCCCAGCTTCCCCTAGGGATGACCGGTGACTCATATTTCCATTTTCAATGTGGGGCCGGGAGCCCGATCTTTCCATGACCACCAGGACTGCTATATAGCATCGGAATCAAGGACATGAGCTATGACGTCAGATAGGCCTGAGTTCAAATCCTTCTCTACTGCTTGCTGGCTGTGTGATTTCAGGCAACTAACTCACCCTCTCTGAGCCTGTCTTTCCTCATTTGGAAATGCGGACCACAATGATCCACTCTGATGTCTTCCTTCTTGCAAAAGTCCTTTACCTTTTGCCTGAAGCTCTGAAAAATGAACCGTTCCCTCTATCGGCTTTCTCTTTTAAATATTTACCTTTCATAAGCCAAGGAAAGAGGAAGTTGATGTTAGATTTTTTGAAATGGAATAGTAATATTTATATGCCATTTACTATGTGTAAAGGATCTATTATCAGGTGTTGTTATTCACCCCATTTTATAGGTGAGGAAACTGAGGCCCAGAGAAGTAAAGTAACTTGCCCAAACCAGTAAGTGGCACAGCTGAAATTCACACCCAGGCTGTCTGTCTTCAGAGTCCGTGCTCTTAATCCCTATAGAGAGAAATGCAAACAAGACGAAATGGGGAAGGCCATGGCACACTGCTGGGCCCACAGCGAACTCCAAGTAAGTGTTTGCTGCTAGTACTATTACTACCATTACTTCACCAGAATGTCTGAGTCTCATCCTTGCACACGAGAAGAAGCAGGGCAGGGATCCCTGCCCTTCTGGCCAAATCCAGCAGTCAAGATGCTCTTGAGTTAAAGAGGCCCAGTTGCTCACCCCAAATGTGGGGGTCCCTTGCATGCCAATGGAATGTTCTTGTCACGTGGCCTGCCAAAGGGGGATGCTCTCCCCTGTCCTTAGGGTGGAAACAGGAGAGGAAGCGCTGGGTGTATATTGCCGCCCCATAGATGTCAGCAGATTTTCAGGTGACCATCCAGCCCAGGCAGCTTGGCTCCAAGAGGCCAGGTTTAACCACTGGGCTCTCTGCTTCCCTGACAGACCACTCCTGTCAAAAGGTGAAGCTTGCGATTTGGGCCCCAAAACCAAAAAGCCAATGAGGTGCTGGTAACAGAAGCCCTACCAGAGACAAAGTATCCCTTCATGGTTACAAGCGAAAGGCTGGGCACAGGAGTATCAGGAAAACACAAACAAAAAGAAAGCAGGGCTAGCAATATGGATGACAGACAAGACAGAATTTGAGGAGAAATGCATGAAATTGAGGGATAAGGGGACCTCTTTGTCTCCATGTGCCACCTGCAACTGGCCTCACATTTTTACTATCCTTCCTAGACCTCTTCCACCTCATCCAGTTCTTCTGTGGCCCCTTCGTGGCCAAGGCCCGCCCTCTTCATGCCCCACGAGAGACGAGCCAGCCTCCAGGCCTCCCACTGCTGCTTGATTTCCTTTCTCAGGGGCCTTTGAGAGGTTGAGATTTTTTTTTTTTTTTTTTTGAGATGGAGTCTTGCTCTGTCGCCCAGGCTGGAGTACAGTGGTGCCATTTTGGCTCACCGCAACCTCCACCTCCTGGGTTCAAGCAATTCTCCTGCCTCAGCCTCCCAAGTAGCTGGAACTGCAGGTGCGCACCACCATGCCCAGCTAATTTTTGTATTTTTAGTAGAGACGGGGTTTCACCATGTTGGCCAGGCTGGACTCGAACTCCTGACCTTGTGATCCACCCATCTCAGCTTCCCAAAGTGCTGGGATTACAGGCGTGAGCCACGGTGCCCAGACGAGGTTGAGATCTTTACTGTTGGGTCTTCTTTGACCAGACAGGGCTATTATCCCCTCTCTCCCCCTGTTTCCGAGGTTCCAACTCTGCCTGTTCTCAGGGCACTAGGGAGCTTGCCTCCCAGAAGGAGTGAGAGCGAGGGTGGACACCCAAAGGCCCTCTGCCTGGCTGGTTGCTCACACAGCTGTCTTTGAGTGAAGCGCCTGGCCCACAGTAGACATCCATAAATGTGTGTTGCCTAAACTCAATTGAACCCTTAGTCTATAAATTCTGTTACTTTAACTTGAAAAAAGTGATGAGGAGGTCTTATCTGACAGTATTCATCCTGAGCTATGGAGATCATTCTAGAAAATTTCCTACCGAATGTTTTCAGCTGGAAAATAAGCTCACTGGAAGCCCCCAAGCCCATGCCTGTCCCTTACTTCCTTCATTCAATGAGCATTGATCAAGATTGCTACCCAGCACTTGATGTAAGAAATGCAAAACTGTGTAAGGCTTCAAGCTGCTAACACTATAGAAAGGACAGGAAGTCCTCCAGCCATGGGTCGATGTCTATGGAACATCAGCTATTTGCTCCCAGATATTGATTACATACAGTGCAACAGGAAACAGAACACTTCGTGGAGCTCATAGTCTCCAGCGGCGGGTGACAGACATCAAAACCAAAATCACAGCCCCAAGCGCAATCACCCCAAGCCCCTATCACAGTACCAGGCGCCCCATGCAAACAACGGCCTTTCAAGACACTCGCTTCAGAGTTGGGCTCGGCTGGCTAGCACCTCAGCTGCATCACTTACTTTGTGTGACCTTGAGCAAAAGGTATAAACTCCCTGAGGCTTAGTTTCATTTTCTGTAAAATGTAAATAATAATCACTTTCTTCCTGGGGTCGTGATAAAAACGAAAGCAATGACCCAAGTAGCTGGCATATCATTATTGTTATTCTTATCATTATGATAACGACCATGACAATATAATAAATACCAGATGAATGGCACAGAAATAGGAGAGGGAGGGAATACTTCTTCCTGGAGAGAGGGTGGTATGAGGATAATTTTTGGGAGAAGGTGGGTGTTGGTGCTGGGCCCTAAAGGAGGGGTTGGATTTCTATACAAGGAAGTGGCGAAGAGTGAATCAGTTCAAAAGTAGAAAAATGAATGATTCAGAAGGTCATTAAAATAAAACAAATAAAGAATCTAAACCAAATGACTAGGTTCCTTAAAAATAGGACATTGCATTGCCAAGCTAAGAAGCATTAGTCAGGCGGAGGAGGTGGTTACTGGGAAATTTCACCCAGTTCAGCATTATTGAGAAGTTGTGGGTTCCTGAAGCCTTCAGTGGGAGTTGTGCAATCCTGAGGGGTTAAGGTAACCCAAATCCTGGTCCAGGGAGTGAAAAGGAAGTGTTTACATTGGGGTCAATATTAGAAAAAAGCTCCTTGAAAAGCACAGTGGTCTCCAGGGAAAGCGGTTAAGTGTGTTGGAGGAGTCTGGGGCGGTTCTATGGGCCAGGGAGCATCTGTCCGGGAAGCCATGACAGAGAACATCTGGAAGGCCCGGGATCTGAGTCTGACCCATTCATTCTCCCTGCAGCGTCTTGCAGTCTCTCCTTGCTTCTCTGCGCACTCTTCTGCGACAGGCACACTCCACCTTCCCCGTCCAACTGGTGGAGCTTGGTAGATGGGGCTCAAACCCCAGCTCTGCCACTCACTTGCTGTGTGATATTGGGCAAGTCACCTCACCTCTCTGTGCCTTCATTTTCCATCCATAAGAAGGGTGATCATAATAGGATTATGGTGAGAAATAAATGAAACACGCCTGACACATATAGGTCAGAAAATGTTAGTTCCAGCACCTTCTCCCGTTCTCCTCCTTGTCCTGGCCTCATCCTCTCCTTCTCTACCTATTCTGATGATTTCTTGCTGGAGGTGACCATGGATTCTATTAGGCAAATAATTGAACACCTCCTGTCTGGTGTCCTGCCAGACAGTGACAAATGTCATTGATTCATTTGTGTCATTCCACTTACATTACCAAATAACTATAACATGATGAGCATTGTTCTTAGAATGAAAACAAAAATATGCTACACAGACAAAGGGACGAGGGACATACGAGAGGTGGAGAGGAAGAGTCCAGGGACTGGGAAGGGAGAAGCCAACATCTGCAGTGCCCCTGTTGTGTGCTGGCCATGGAGAAGGACCCCCAGGATCAGGAGGAGAATGGGGCCCAGCCTGGGCTTTGGAGGTGCCACAGCGCAGTGCGAGACAGACGCGCAAGTTGGGGGGCCCAGGAGAGACTGTGGTTTTACTGTCTTGGGTGAGCTGGGGAAGGCTTTTGAGAGGAGGTGATAGAGGAGCTGGGTGCTGAAGGATGAGTATTTACCGGGAAAGGCATTTTAAACAAGAACAACCCGTGTGAAGGCCGAGCGGCATCAAAGAACACAGTATTTGGGAAATAGTTGGGTGTTTCTTTAGAGTAAGTGAAATTAAACCTTTTCATGTAGCATAGGACCAGACACAGAGTAAGTGCTCAGTTAAGTGATTGAGCATGGGTCCAGCACATTGGTGCTGTTAGATCGTCCACCAATTTGCCCCCAGCTCTAAGCCCATATTCCTCGGGACAGCCCCATCATCTTCCAGGATGAGGGCAGCCTCAGGGTCAGAGGGAGGAGAGAAGTGAGCTACAAACAAAGAGAGGCAGTGGAGTAGGACAGGCCAGGGCTTGTTTCCTGCTTCTCAGGGGCCTGTGCAACATCTTTCCTGCTTGGGGCTGAATGTTCTGTTCCCTTCCCCAGACGGAACCCAAAGGTTGAGCCAGCCCACTGACCCGGGCTCAGCTAACGGGAAAGTGGGCTGACACTGGGCCCTAAGTCATCAGCTCACCGTGATGAGCCGGGCCCTGGAGATTCCGCCAGCCCCAGGCAGCATTTAGAGAAGTACCAGGTCGAGTCATCAGCTCCGTGTGGTCACTGCCTGCTAGGGCTGCGCAGGGTGAGTGGGGAAATAAGCAGATTGCGGCACTGAGCTGTGGGAACCAAGCGCTGGGGCACTGGAGCTCTCTCCCTGGGTTTGTTAACAGAAGATGGTTATGTAATCGGCTCACTCATACCTTCAACAAGCATGTATTGAGTGCCGACTGGGTGCCAGGCACTGTTTCTAGGCTCTGGAAATATAGCTGGGACAGATATAGAGACCCCGTCTCAGGAAGGTGACATTCTGGTGGACAAATGCATGTGAACACTGTCCTCCTGCATTCAGTGAGTGTTTACCGTAAGCCAAGCTCTGTCCCAGGCACTGTGCTGGTGACATCTCATTTCATCCTCTCTGTCACTGTAGGAGGCGATCTTTATTGTTATCCCATTTTACAGAACACACTCTCCTGCCTTAAGAACCCACCAGCAAGAACCCCCTTCCCCACATCTTCCCCTGGTCCTTCTCATCCTTCAGGTCAAATTGCTTCTGAAAAGGCAGTGAGGGCCAGGCGCGGTGGCTCACACCTGTAATCCCAGCACTTTGGGAGGTCGAGGTGAGTGGATCACTTGAGATCAGGAGCTCGAAACCAGCCTGGCCAACATGGTGAAACCCCCTCTCTACTAAAAATAAAATGTAAAAAATTAGCCAGGCATGGTGGCACACACCTGTAATCCCAGCTACTCGGGAGGCTGAGATAGAGAATCACCTGAACCCAGGAGGTGGAGGTTGCAGTGAGCCAAGACAGTGCCACTGCACTCCAGCCTGGGTGACAGAGCGAGACTCCACTCAAAAAAAAAAAAAAAAGGCAGTGAGGTAAGGTGGGGCACAAATGGTGACACCTTGCCTTACTCTCAGCTCTTGGTGATCTAATGGGTCAGGAACGAGGGGCCTGGCATCCTCTGATAACAGTCAGGCCCTGCCCACCCAAAGAGCTCTCCCGAACTCACTGGAACTTAGAACATTCAAATGCTGTCAGAGCCTTGTAATCATGCCTTTTCCAGCATTCCTTAATCATCATTACTCTGGGCTCAGGCATTTAATTGCTCATCAGTTTCTTCATACTTTCACGAATGGAGAATTTCTTCATTCTTTCAGGGCAAGTACAGCCTTTGGTCAAATTGTGCCGTAGGTGAGTCCTCCCCACCCCACCAACTCTACCCCTGCCCCATAACTGGTATTCTGCCATATGCCTTCACTCACTCACATGAGACCTGCTGTGTGCCAGGAAATTGGGTCAGGAGCCCCAAGGGAGGCAGAGGAAGAAGCAGCCACCATGATCAGGGGCCAGAGAGAAGGTGGCACCAGGGAATTGGTGAGCCCAGGGGTCGTGTCACCCCACAGGGCTGAAAGAAACATTGCCTGCCATGAGCTGCATCTGGAAGGCTAATAGAAGTCATCCAGGTTCAGGGCTGTCTGGGCAGAGAGGAGTGAAAGCACATGTGGCCTTTGGGGAACTTGGACATAGCCAGGGGTGCACCACAACGTCTGGGGGGTAAAGGGGACCAGGCAGCCAAAGGGCAGGCAAAGAGATGAGGGTGGCCAAAAGGGCAAACTCGTGGGAGGTCTTCAGAGTGGAATTAAGAATTTAACTTATTCATTCAAGAATGAATTCAAGTTGTTGAGCCATATTTCTGCCCTAGGAACTGTTCTAGACCTTAGAGAGTTGACTGCGAAGAAGAAGGCGAGGCACCTGCCCTCAGTGGAGTCTACCTGCTAGTGGGAGAGTTGGAGCTAGATTGCAACTGCTCACAAGAACAGGTTGTTTTAGATTTTCAGGAATTTGGACAGCCATGTGACATCACTCTGGTAGCTTGAAATTGGCCACAGTGGGTATGTTTACACCACAGAAATTGGCAGACGCTATAAGGCAGCCTCCCCACTACCCACAACCATCCTGCACCCGTAAGCTGATTGTTAAATATTTGCCAGGATACCACTAGGGGATATAGACAATAAACAAGTAGGCAGATAGGCAAATGTGGTAACAACAGATTGTACGTAAGGGAAAAAAATCAGCAGGGCCTTATGGCACAGAGGGACTGGTGGGATGGGGGTAACCTGGGACGGCTTCTGGGAAGTGAAGACACCTGAGGCTAATATTTAGCTCCTGAGGAGGAAGGAATCAGACTTTTATTTTTTGTTTGTTTGTTTGTTTTGTGGTTTTTTGTAGACACAGGGTCCTACTTTGTTGCCCAGTCTAGTCTCAAACTCCCGGGTTCAAGCGATCCTCCCACCCCAGCCTCCCAAAGTGTTGGGATTACAGGTGTGAGCCACCATGCCCAGCTAGAACCAGGCTTTTGAAGAATTGGGACAGTGTTATAGACTGAATTGTTACCCCCTCAAAATTCATATGTGGAAGCCCTAACCCCCAGTACTTCAGTATGTGAATGTATTTGGAGATAAGGCCTTTAAAGAGGGAGTTAAGTTAGAACGAGTCATTACAGTGGGCCCTAATCCAATGACTGGTGTCCTCATAAGAAGAGGAGATTAGAACAGACGCCAAGGATGTGTGAGCACAAAGAAAAGACCCTCAGAGGACACTGTGAGAAAATGGTTATCTGCAAGCCAAGGAGAGACCAAACCTGCTGGCACCTTGATCTTGGACTCTCAGCCTCCAGAACTGTGAGGAATAAACTTTTGTTTCACTATCACACACTATCCAGTGTATGGGATTTTGTTATGGCAACCTTAGAAAGCTAACAGAGACAGTATTCCAGGTAGATGGTACAGCAAGTGTCAGCAGCCTGGGGACACAGAAGGAGGCCAGTGTGCCTGGAGCACTGCTGGGAAGAGGGGCCTTGATAAGGTACCTTTTCAAAAAATTTTTTTGTGGAGACAGGATCTTTCTAGATTGCCCAGGCTTGACTCAAACTCCTGAGCTCAAGAGATCCTCCCACCTCGGCTTCCCAAGTAGCTGGGACTACAGCCACACACCACTGTGCCTGGCTAAAGTACCTGGTTTTCATTTAAGTGAGTTGGTGACCCATTTGGAGAGGTTTTATTTTTTAAATTCATTTGTGACTTATTAAGATGACTTTTTTGGTGATCTAATATTTTCATTAAAAACTTTTAATTGGTATTAATATATAATTGTACATATTTATGGGGTACACGTGATATTTCAATACATACAGACAACCTGTAATGATTAAATCAGGGTAACTGGCATATCCATCATCTCAAACAGTTGTTATTTCTTTGTACTGGGAATTTTCAAAATCCTCTCTTCTAGCTGCTTCAAAATAAATAATAAATTATTGTTTATTACAGTCACCCTGCTGTGCCATAGAACATCAGAACTTATTTCTTCTATTTAACCATTTGTACCCATTAATCAGCTGTTCCCTACCCCTCCTTACCCGCTTCTCTTCCCAGCCTCTGGTAACCACTATTCTACTCTCCACCTCTATGGAATCAACTTTATTAGCTCCCACTTATAAGTAAGAACACAGAATTTATCCTTCTGTGCCTGGCTTATTTCACTTAGCATGATGTCCTTCATCTGGAGAGTTTTAAGCAGGGAGTAACAGTAGAGAGCTCAACAATAATCATTTCTTCTTCTACCGTATTACATGGGGGATCCAATGAGATGGTGAGCATTCCAACTGTTGACTGCTCTAAATATGATGAAATGTGAGAGAACTTGGGAGAATGGTAATAACGGGGAACAATCCAACTTAGAACAAGGAGAGTCAGAGGTAGACGGTTTAATGATGGGAAGTTCTTCTCCCTCTGTAACAAGCCAAGAGGCAACACACCTGCAGAAATCAGCTTCTAGATTCAATTCACTTCAACAAGCATCTAGTGAGCCATTCCTGATGTGCCAGGCTTGTTCTAGGTTCTGGGGATAACCGAGATTTAAAAACAGCAGACAGTCCAGGTGCACTGGCTCACACCTGTAATCCCAGCACTTTGGGGGGCTGAGGCAGGAAGATTGCTTGAGCCGAGGAGTTCGAAACCAGCCTGGGCAATGTAACGAGACCCTGTCTCTACACAAAATACAAAAATTAGCCAGGTGTGGTGGCACACACCTGTAGTCCCAGCTACTCAGGAGACTGAGGTAGGAGGATCGCTTGAGCCTTGGAGGTTCAAGGATGCAGAGAGCTATGATTACACCACTGCACTCCAGCCTGGTTGACAGAGTGAAAGCCTGACTCAAAAAAAAAAAACAAAGAACAAAACCAGCAGACAAAAATCTCTGTCTTGTGGAGCTGGCATTCTGGGGTGCATGTAGGGGAGTTGGGAGACAGCAAACATGTAGGTAAGATATAGGCTACGTCAGGTAAGTGTGGTGAGAAAATAAAGCAGGGGAGCATGGGGGAGGGTGCTTGGGTGGAGAGGGGTTGCCGTTTTCAACATGACAGCCATGGAAGACCTCAATGAGAACATGACACTGGAGTGAAGACCCCAAGAAGATGACGCGGATGCTGCAGGGCCTGTGGGCCCCAGTGAGATGGGGACCGCTGGAGGGTTGTGGGCAGGAGAGAGACACAATCACTCTGAGTGCTGTGCCAAGAATAAACTCTCACAGGGAGACAAGGAGACTGGGTGGGAGGTTACTTTAAGAATCCAACAAATGCCCTTTTAAAAAATGGAATGGATGACTCCAGGCCTGTCCAGCCCAGAAGCCACATGTGGACATAGTATCTCTTCAACCTTCAAGAATATGTCTCCTAACACATGCAGCCAACTGTGGAAGGGATGTCACAGATCATCATGGGCTGACGTAGCTGTCCAAGCGATGGCATTGAATTTAAAAATTAGGTTGCAGAACAGCATAATCCATTTTGTGCATGAAAAGTGAGTAGGTGATAGATAATAATAGGAGATAGATAGATAGATAATAGATAGACAGATAATAGGTAGATGGTAGGGAGGAAGGGAGAGAGAGGGAGTAAGAGAGGACAAAGGAAGGGAGGCAGGCAGGAAGGAAGGAAGGGAGGGAGGGAGGGAGGAAGGGAGGGAGGGAGGGAGGGAGGAAAGGGAAGGGAACAGAAGAAAAGAAGGAAGGGAAGGAAAGAAGGAAGGAAGGAAAGAAAGAAGATATGGAGGGAGGGAGGAAGGAAAGAGAAAGGAACAGAAGAAAGGAAGGAAGGGAAGAAGGAAGGAAAGAAAGGGAAGGAAGGAAAGAGGGAGGGAAGGAAGGAAGGAAGGAAGGAAGGAAGGAAGGAAGGAAGGAAGGAAGAAGGAAGGAAGGAAGGAAGGAAGGAAGGAAGGAAGGAAGGAAGGAAGACAGGCAGACTCAATACCCACTTGATACTAGCTCCTTCAGCTGCTCTCCTGCTGAACTGAGGTCAATCCCACCAGAGCCCATCTCCTTCCAAACCACAAATTCAACCCTATAGTATTGCCAAACATGTGGATTTTAAAAAGTATTTTCTTTATTATGAAATATACATATAAAGAGTATATATGTTCAGGTCCACCATATTGCCAGAACCCGATGTCTCAATCACGCAGATTTTACTGCTGTGTTCCTCTAGAGATGGAGGAGGGCGTTGCACCACACAAGGCCCATCAGGGCTTCTGAAAACTCCGCTTAAATGCCCCTTCTCTTTTCCCCAAGCTCCTCTGTCCACGGCATCCCTGACGCCCCACCCTGAGCTGTCTGTCAAACACCCCTCCCAGCTCCGCGGCACTCTGGCTGCCTTGCTTCTCCTTGCTTTTTCTAACATTTCCAAAGCTAAGAGACTGAGAACTGGGCAAAACAAACAGTGGGCTGAGGGCCAAACTGGGATGCTGCAGTCCTCCAGGACTTCCCTGGGGGCCTGCTCAGACTCACAAAAAACTCTCTATAGGGGAAGGTTCAGGAGCTTTAGCTTTACCGTTTGCCACCCTTTTGAACAATTTCTTCTTTGGAGATACGTCGGTTTTAGAAAGACAGGAATCATACCCACCCACCCCGCCACCCGGCCTGTCACTCCCAGTTTGGGACACAGGGAAAGAGAGCAAAAGGAGGTCCTCAATCCCTGCCTACCCCTTCCTTTCCTACCCCGATCCAGCCTCTGGGAAGCTGTGTGGACAGCCCAGCCTGAACTTGTCTTGCCTGAACTCTCACCCCCAAAGCTGCCGTTTGGTCCTCCCTCAGCCCTAGGTCTACTCTTGTTAGATCAGATGTGGAAAGAGGCCTAGGTAGGCCCTGGAAATAGATTTGGGGATATTGTAGCAGGGAATTATGTCCTGGGTGCCCAGAGCATGTGGTGTGGAGGGGCAGAACAGAGGGGAGATTAATACTGCATCCACCCAATGATAAAATTACCAGCATGTTTATCCTTTCACCTCTTCCATATTTTTTTTTGAGATGGAGTCTTGCTCTGTCACCCAGGCTGGAGTGCAGTGGCGTGATCTCAGCTCACTGCCAGCTCCGCCTCCCGGGTTCACACCATTCTCCTGCCTCAGCCTCCCGAGTAGCTGGGACTACAGGCGCCCGCCACCACGCCTGGCTAATTTTTTGTATTTTTGGTAGACACAGGGTTTCACCGTGTTAGCCAGGATGGTCTCGATCTCCTGACCTCGTGATCCACCCGCCTCGGCCTCCCAAAGTGCTGGGATTACAGGCGTGAGCCACCGCTCCCGGCCTGTTTTCTGTATTTTCTATCAAGCAGAACCCTGATGATTTTTGTGTGGTCTCCAAATTGTGCGGCCACATTTGGAGGAATCGAGATGGCTACACAGTGAAGCACAGTGAAGGGGAGGCTTAAGGAGCCACGAAGACCTGTAGCACATTCTGGATTTTGTCACATCTTAGCTGGGTGCCCTGAGCAAGTCCCCTTGGCTGTCTTGAGCCTCAATCGCCTTCTCTGTAAAACAGGAATAATAATAACCACGTGAATGGCACAGAGGTGTAGTTATTACCATTTTTTAAACGTCAATTGATGCCAGGAACATTCTGCCAGCCCTCCAAGGGTGATTTCAGCAGGCTTATTTCCTGGTCATAATCACTTCCTCCATCCCCGGCTTCTGTCATGCTCAGCCATGACCTCACCACCGGCCCGCCCTGCCCCTCCCATTAGCTGCGTCACCACTGCCTGCCCCCACATTTAGCCCAGCCCCCAGCCCAGATCTCAGCCTTAGGTGAAAAGTGTCAGCCCGCACACTTTCTATTTTACCTCCAGCCACTCTTTTAACCTTTACCCTTTCCCTGCCCCCTTTCAGATCCTCTTACCTCTACAGATGACGTGTAAAAAAGCTCAAATCAGCGTGTTACCTTTCCTGGGGTTATTTTCTCTTTAAACTGAGGTTTTGTCCCTTGGTGAGAAAGCTGGGGTACCGCTGAAACGAAAACCAGCCTGGGAGGAAGAAACTTGGATTTAAATCTTGCATCTGTACTTTCTAGTTGTGGGGTCTCTGATGAGTTACTTTAGCTCTCTGAACCTCAGGGTCTTCATCTATAAAATGTCCAATGCTTTGGGAGGCTGAGGTGGGGGGATCGCTTGAGCCTAGGAGTCCAGGACCAGCCCGGGCAACGTAGCCAGATCCCATCTCTGAGAAAAAAACCCCACAAATTAGCTGGGTATGTTGGTTCCCACCCATAGTCACAGCTACTTGGGAGGCTGGGGTGGCCCAATTGCTTGAGCCCAGGAGTCCGATGTTACAGTGAGCTGTGTGATCACACCACTGCACTCCAGCCTGAATGACACAGCAAGACCCTGTCTCTTTAAAAAAAAAAAAGAGAGAGAGAGAATGAATGATTGAACAATTTCTACCCAACAATTTTGAACAATTTTGTATATCGAACCACCAACATGTGTAAGACACAGAAGAGGAGTTTGGTCAGTGATAGGTATGTAACCGCCCAGTGGGTTCATCTTGCCTGCTGCCCAGGGGAACGAAAATAGAGACAGTTTATACACACAGAGCCTGCTGAATAGGAAACCGGAGTTTTATTATTGCGCACATCAGCCTCCCAGAAAATGTGGAGGCTAGGGTTTTTTAAAGGTAGTTTAGGGGGCTAGGGTATGGATGCTGCTGACTGGGTGGGGATGCAATCGTAGGGGTGAGGAAAATCGTCCTTGTGTACTGAGTCCACTTCTGGGTGGAGGCCTCAGGACTGGGTGAGGGGAGAGTCAAGGGTCCAGGTAGGGCCATCCATTTGTCAGGAATGCAAAACTCTGAAAAGACATCTTAAAAGGCCAAACTTAGGTTCTACGATAGTAATGTTACTCATGGGAGTAACTGGGGGGAAGTTGCAAATCTTGTGACCTCTGGAATAATGGCTGGTAATCATTTAATGATGCCTACACCTTAGAATTCAGGCCCCTCTCATTCTCCTAAACTGGTGGCCTTTCATTAGTTTTACAAAAGTGGTTTAGTTTTTGGGAAGGGCTACTGTCATTTAAACCAAGCTTGTCCAACCCACAGCCCTCAGGCCACATGTGGCCCAGGACCGCTTTGAATGCTGCCCAATACAAATTCATAAACTTTCTTAAAACATTGTGAGATTTTTTTGTGTGTGGTTTTTTTTTAAGTTCATCAGCTATTATTAGTGTTAATGTATTTTATATGTAGTCCAAGACAATTCTTCTTCTTCCAGTGTGGCCCAGGGAAGCCAAAAGATTGGACACCCTTGATTTAAACTATAAACTAAATTTCTCAGAAAGTTAGCTTGGCCCATACCTAGGAATGATCAAGAGCAGTTTGGAAATTAAAGGCAAATGGAGTTGATTAGGTCAGATCTCTTTTACTGTCATAATTTTCTCACTGTTACAATTTTGCAAAGGTGGATTCAGGTGGAGGCCAGATTATACAGGGCCTAAAACAAGCAGATTAATGAGTTTAGACTTCATCTGGAGGGCACTAGGGAGCCATGGAAGGCTCTAATCAGAGGGTGGCACCATTGGGTGGTATAGTTGAGATATGGGAAAGTTTGCTCAGGTGGCAAGATAGGGAGAGGTAGGAGGCAGGGAGACCAGGGAACAGCCATGAGAACTGAACTCGGGCAGTGGCTGGGGAATGGGGACGAAGAAAGGATTCAAGACCCAGCCTGGAGGTGGCATCCTCAAGGGAGGAGGTGTCCTCACACTCCACTCTGCTAGCAACTGGAGGGTCTGTAAGCCCTCAGGCCAGCACTGACCACCTGTATTTAGTTCTGGTAAACGAGCGGAAGGAGGAATACTGTGTGAGAAGGAGAGAAGGTGAAAAAGAAAACAGAAATCCTGATTTTTCTGTCCCAATTTTTTGAACACTGATTTCAGCTAGAACAATCAATATACAGCAAAATAGAAGAAAAGGAAAAGTTTTTGTTGAGAAATGGTAATAGCTCACTTTCACTGAGCTCTTGCTGCATGCCAGGCAGCATACTAGGCATTTGACTCTTACTATCTCATTTAACCATCACAGTTAGCTCACGAGGGAGGTATCCCCATTCTTTCCTTGTTAAAGATGAGAAACACAAGCATAGAGGGGTTAAAGATGTGGTCTAAGAGCAAGGATTGCAATTCAAGGTCGTCAGGCCCAAAACCCTAAATTCTTTTTTTTCTTTTTTCTTTTTGAGACAGAGTCGTACTCTGTCGCCCAGGCTGGAGTGCAGTGGCGCGATCTCCGCTCACTGCAAGCTCCGCCCCCCAGGTTCATGCCATTCTCCTGCCTCAGCCACCGCGCCCAGCCCCTAAATTCTTTTTTTATTTGATTTTTGTTTGGTTTTGTTTTCTTCTCTTTTCCGAGATGGGGTATCGCTGTGTTGTCCAGGCTGGAGTGCAGTAGCGATATAATGGCTCACTGCAGCCTCAACCTCCCAAGCTCAAGCAATCCTCTTGCCTCAGCCTCCCGAATAGCTGGGACCACAGGTGTGTGCCACCACACCCAGTCAAGTTTTTATTTTTCTGTAGAGATGGGGTCTCCATATGTTGCTCAGGCTGATCTCAAACTCCTGAGCTGAAGCAATCCTCCCACTCAGCCTTCCGAGGTGCTGGGATTACAGGCATAAACCACTGAGCCCAGCCCCCAAACCCCAAGTTGTTAGGGGAAAACTAAACACCTAGTGAGACTACAACAAAATGAGAACCAGAAATGTGGGTGTCCGATAATAGCAGGTTAGTCACCATAAGGAGAAGAAAAGCACATTATATACAATGTGACTATAAGCACATTTTTAGGAAACCTATACATAGATACAAGATAATATTTACAAAAGCAATCACAAATATAAAGTCTCCAAGATAAGTCGTTGTGGTGTTATGATCTGTATTGATTTTCATCCACAGTTTCTGGTTCATAATCCCATAGCCTTAGTTACAGTGTTTTATTATAATGTTGGGTGAGTTGGGTCTCAGGAAACAAACTCTCCTGAACTCATTTCACTTACTTCAAGGAAGAACTCGAATCTTCCCCCATCTTTTTGACTGTGGGTTTTAAGACCCTCCCCAGAAAGGGTCCTGCCCTATATCCTGGAGGAAGGAATGCTGACTGACATATTAAGCTTCCATAAAAACCCAAGAGGACGAGGTTTGGAGAGCTTCCAAGTAGCTGAACATGTGGAGGTTTCCGGAGGGTAGCGTACCCAGGGAGGGCATGGAAACCCCGCATCCCTTCCCCTATACCTCACCCTACACATCTCTTCTTCTTGGGTTGGGAGAGGATGGCCAGTCTTGGGAACTGGCCCTCACCCTGTGGTATCTGACACTGTCTCCAGGTAGATAGTGTTGAAATTGAATTGGAGGACACCCAGCTGTTATCCATTGCTTGGTGTATGGGGAAAATCCCACACATTTATTTGGTCACAGAAGTCTTCTGCTGTGTTGGTGACTGTTGTGACGGTGTGAGAGCAGAAAAAAAACATGGTTTGAGAGAGGTTTTCCCTGCACGGTTGTCAAGACTTCTTTAAGAAAATTATAAATTATATTAAGTGGCATTAAAGAAAACCTAAATATATGGAGGTGCATACCATGTTCATGGACAGAAAGGCAATTATCTTCACATTGTCCTAATGCTATTTCTTTTTTTTCTTCTTTTGTTTTTCTTTTTTTTTTTTGAGAGAGAATCTCACTCTGTTGCCCAGACTGGAGTGCAGTGGTATGATCTCGGCTCACTGCAACCTCCACCTCCGGGGTTCAAGAGATTCTTCTGCCTCAGCCTCCCAAGTAGCTGGGACTACAGTTGTGTGCCACCACACCTGGCTAATTTTTGTATTTTTAGTACAGATGGGGTTTCACCATATTGGCTAGGCTGGTCTCGAACTCCTGACCTCACGATCCGTCCGCCTCAGCTTCCCAAAGTGCTGGGATTATAGGTGTGAGCCACTGCATCCTAATGCTATTTCAACCAAAAGCCCCAAGCAGCTTTTCGTATAATTTGACAAGCTGAAACTTCGATTTATATGAAGGAGCAAAGGACCAAGAAAGGCTAAGACTTGCCCAAAACAGAATTCTGGGCAGGTACTTGACCTCCAAATATTGAGATTTACTATAAACAACCACAATTAAGACAGTATGAAAATGACATAGAGATTGACAAACAAATGATGGAACAGAATGAAGGGCCTCAAAATGGATCCACACAGGGATCCAGAATACCTGCTTTCTGGTGGAGGATGCCCTGAAGACTCATGGGCAAAGAACAATTTATTTCATAAATAAAGCTGGGACAATTGGCTATCCAAATTGGAAAGACAATACCCCTTAACACATAAAAACTCAATTCTAGGTGGATCAATATCCTAAATGTGAAAATAAATCCTTAAAACTCTTAGAAGAAAATGTAGAATATTTTTATGATCTCAGGGTACAGACAGATTTCTTAAGCAAAATACAGAAAATGCAACCACAAAGAAAAAGACTGACATTTTTTTGAAACAGTAAGTATGTGATTAAAAAAAAAAAACTGGCACATTTGATAAAATAATTTCTGTTCATTAAAAGACATCATATAGGTCAAGCACAGTGGCTCATACCTGTAATCCCAGCACTTTGGGAGGCCTAGGTGGGAGGATTGCTTGTGGCCAAGAGTTTAAGACCAATCTAGGCAACATAGTAAGACCCTGTCTCTATAAAAAATACAAATTAGCTGTGTGTGGTGGCATGCACCTGTAGTCCTAGCCACTCAGGAGGCTGAAGTGGGAGGATCGCTTGAGCCTGAGAAGTTGAGGCTGCAATGAGCCATGATTACATCACTGCACTCCAGCCTGGGTGACACAGCCAGACTGTCTCTTAAAAAAAATTGTTTTTGTCTGGGCACAGTAGCTCACACCTGTAATCCCAGCCTTTGTGAGGCCAAGGTGGGTGGATCATCTGAGGTCAGGAGTTTGAGAACAGCCTGGCCAACATGGCGAAACCCTGTCTCTACTAAAAACACAAAATTAGCGGGGCATGGTGGTGCACACCTGTAATCCCAGCTACTTGGGAGGCTGAGGCAGGAGAATCACTCGAACCCAGGAGGTAGAGGTTGCAGTGAACAGAGATCACACCTTTGCACTCCAGCCTGGACAATAAGAGTGAAATTCTGTCTCAAAAAAAAATTGTTTTAAATAATAATTTAAAATACATCATAATACATGAAATGATAAGCCATAAATTTAGAGAAGATATTTTAATGTATAATCAATAAATGATTAGTATCCAGAATAAAGTCCTACCAATTCATAAAGCTAAGATAATCTCATAGAAAAATGGGCAAAAGACTTAAACAGATATTTTACATAACAGGAAACAAATGTGACAAAGGAACTTATGACCAGATGCTCAATTTCATTATCATTCATGGAAATGCAAAATAAAACCACACTGAAATATCATTCTGTACCCACCAAATTGGTAAAAACCAAAAGTCTGACAATAATAAATGTTAGGATGTGGAGCAACTGTGATGACCATATACTCTTGATGACACTGTACGTTGGTGCTGCCACTTTAGAAAATAGAACACTCGGGCTGGGCGCGGTGGCTCACGTCTGTAATCTCAGCACTTTGGGAGGCCGAAGTGGGCGGATCACAAGGTCACGAGTTCAAGACCAGCCTGGCCAAGATGGTGAAACCCCATCTCTACTAAAAAAAAAAAATACAAAAATTAGCCGGGCCGGGTGCGGTGGCTCACGCCTGTAATCCCAGCACTTTGGGAGGCTGAGACGGGTGGATCACGAGGTCAGGAGATCGAGACCATCCTGGCTAACATGGTGAAAACCTGTCTCTACTAAAAATACAAAAAATTTGGAGGGGGGCTTGGGAGGCGCCTGTAGTCCCAGCTACTCAGGAGGCTGAGGCAGGAGAATGGCGTGAACCCGGGAGGCGGAGCTTGCAGTGAGCTGAGATCGCACCACTACACTCCAGCCCGGGCAACAGCAAGACTCTGTCTCAAAAAAAAAAAAAAAATTAGCTGGGCCCGGTAGCAGCCGCCTCTTATCCCAGCTACTTGGGAGGCTGAGACAGGAGAATCTCTTGAACCCAGGGGGTGGAGGTTGCAGTGAGCAAGATCACGCCACTGCACTCCAGCCTGGGCGACAGAGTGAGACTCCGTCTCAAAAAAACATGAAAAAGAAAATAGAACACTCACATCTTATATGACCCAGCAATTCCAACTCTAATTACATAACTAGAAAATCTCTTGTACATGTGCATCAGGGTATATGTACAAGAATGGTCATAGCTGTCGTTTATTAAAAATTCTGGAACCAGCTGGGCATGGTGGCTCACGCCTGTAATCTCAGCACTTTAGGAGGCTGAGGCGGGCAGATCACTTGAGGTCAGGAGTTTCAGACCAGTCTGGCCAACATGGTGAAATCCCGTCTCTACTAAAAATACAAAAATTAGCCAGGCATGGTGGTGTGTGCCTGTAGTTCCACCTACGTGGGAGGCTGAGGCAGGAGAATCACTTGAACCTGGGAAGCAGAAGTTGTGGTGAGCCGAGATTGTGCCACCGCACTCTAGCCTGGGTGACAGAATGAGACTTCATCTCAAAAAAATAAATAAAATTCTAGGACCATTTTACACACATTAGGATGGCTGTGATAAAAAAAAATTTTTTTTAAATAAAAATACCAGAAAATAACAGGTGTTGGTGAGCATGTGGGGAAATTAGAACGCTTGTGCACTACTGGTGGGAAATGTAGCATGGTGCAGAGACTGTGGAAAACACACAGTGGATCCTCAAAAATTAAACATAGAATTAGCATATGATCCAGCAATTCCACTTTTGAGAATACACCAAAAATAACTGAAAGCAGGGGTCTGGTGCGGTGGCTCATGCCTGTAGTCCCAGAACTTTGGGAGGCCAAGTGTCTCGCGCGTCTGTGTGAAGAGACCACCAAACAGGCTTTGTGTGAGCAATAAAGCTTTTTAATCACCTGGGTGCAGGCAGGCTGAGTCCGAAAAGAGAGTCAGCAAAGGGTGGTGGGATTATCGTTCGTTCTTATAGGTTTTGGGATAGGCGGTGGAGTTAGGAGCAATGTTTTGCGGGCAGGGGGTGGATCTCACAAAGTACATTCTCAAGGGTGGGGAGAATTACAAAGAACCTTCTTAAGGGTGGGGGAGATTACAAAGTACATTCATCAGTTAGGGTGGGGCAGAAACAAATCACAGTGGTGGAATGTCATCAGTTAAGGCTATTTTCACTTCTTTTGTGGATCTTCAGTTACTTCAGGCCATCTGGATGTATACATGCATGTCACAGGGGATATGATGGCTTAGCTTGGGCTCAGAGGCCTGACACCGAGGCAGTTAGATCACTTGAGGCCAGTAGTTCGAGACCAGCCTGGCCTGAACATGGGGAAACCCTGTATCTACTAAAAATACAAAAATTAGCCAAGTGTGATGGTACGCACCTGTAATCCCAGCTACTTGGGAGACTGAGGCAAGAGAATCGCTTGAACTCTCTTGAGGCAGAGGTTGCAGTGAACCGAGATTGTGCCACTGCACTCCAGCCTGAGCGACAGAGCGAGAATGTTAAAAAAAAAAAAAAAAATTGAAAGCAGAAACTCAAACAGATATTTTATACTGATGTTCATAACAGCATTCTTCACAATAGCTAAAAAAGGTGGAAGCAACTCAAATGTCCATCAATGGATAAATAAATAAACAAAATATGGTATATACATACAATAGAATATCTTTCAGCCTCAAAAGGAAGGAAATTCTGACATATGCAACAACATGGATGAACCTTGAGGACATTATGCTAAGTGAAATAAGCTAGACTCACAAAAAGATAAGTATTGTATCATTCCACTTATATGAGGTGCCTAAAGTTGTCAAATTCATAGAGACAGAAAGTAGAATGCTGGTTGCCAAAGGCTGAGGGGTGAGAGGAATGGAGAGTTATGGCTTAATAGGTGTGGAGTTTTAGTTTGGGAAGATGAAAAATTCTAGAGACGGATGGTGGTAATGGTTGCACAACAATGTGAATGTACTTAATACCACTGAACTACACACTTAAAAATGGCTAAAATGAGGCTGGGAGTGGTGGCTCACACCTGTAATCCTGGCACTTTGGAAGACCTAGGCAGGTGGATCACTTGAGTTCCGGAGTTCAAGACCAGCCTGGCCAACATAGAGAAATCCCATCTCTACTAAAAATACAAAAATTAGCCGGGCGTGGTGGCAGGCGCCTGTAGTCCCAGCTACTCAGGAGGCTGACGCAGGAGAATCGATTGAACCCGGGAGGCAGAGGTTGCAGTGAGCTGAGGTTGTGCCCCTGCATTCCCGTCTGGGAGACAAGAGCAAAACTCTGTCTCCAAAAAAAAAAAAAAAAAAAAGAAAGAAATGGCTAAAATGGTAAATGTTTATAGATATAGACAGAGTATAGACATATATACACATGTATACAACATATACACATGTATATGCTGTATGTACATGTGTATATCATAATAGAAAAATACCAGTAATCATTTAGCTTAATAAAATGTTTAAAAGATGCCGGGCGCGGTGGCTCACGCTTGTAATCCCAGCACTTTGGGAGGCCGAGGCGGGCGGATCACGAGGTCAGGAGATCGAGACCACGGTGAAACCCTGTCTCTATTAAAAATACAAAAAATTAGCCGGGCGTGGTGGCGGGCGCCTGTAGTCCCAGCTACTCGGAGAGGCTGAGGCAGGAGAATGGCATGAACCTGGGAGGCGGAGCTTGCAGTGAGCCGAGATCGCGCCACTGCACTCCAGCCTGGGCGACAGAGCGAGACTCAGTCTCAAAAAAAAAAAAAAAAAAAAAAAAAATGTTTAAAAGATAAAAAAAAATTCCTGGAAACCACCCACGTGTATATCAGCAGGAGCATAGATAAATAGAGTACAGTATATTCATACAGTATATTATTGTACAGCAATGACAATGAATGATCTAAACCTGCACCATCAACACGGGTGAATCTCACAAACATAATACATGAAAAGGGAAAACTGCAAAATAATACAATCCAATTATATATAAAGGTCAAAAACATTACATCATTTTGGGACTCTGTCTATCTATCTGTCTATCTATCTATCTATCTAGCTATCTATCTATCTATCTATCTACAGTAAAACTATATAAAGAAAAGCAAAAGGGCCAGGCGTGGTGGCTCACACCTGTAATCTCAGCACTTTGGGAGGCCGAGGTGGGAGGATTGCTTGAGTTCAGGAGTGTGAGACCAGCCTGGGAAACATGGTGAAACTCTGTCTCTACAAAAAATAAAAAATTAGCCAGGCATGGTGGTGCATGCCTGTAGTCCCAGCTACTCAGGAGGCTGAGGCAGAAGGACTGCTTGAGCCCAGGAGGTCGAGGCTGAGTGAGCCATGATTATACCACTGCACTCCAGCCAAGGCAACAGAGCAACAAGACCTTGTCTAAAAAAAAAAGAATGATTCGCACAAATTCAAGATGGTGGCTACTCAGGGTGGGTAGGAAGAGGCACATGATCAGAGTGGGGCATGAGAGGGCTTCTTGGATATTGATGATGGTCTGTTTCCTAAGCTGGGTGATGGATACATGGGTATTCATTCTACATTTATTCTTTAATTTCTACAAATGTGTTATATACACTTTTTGGTATCTGAACGATATCACATAATTATTTTAGAATGCTATATATAGAAAAAAGCTTGGAAGAACTCTAAATATAACAGTGTCTCAGTAGTGGGACTTTCTTTTTACTTTCTACTTTTTGTATTTTTAAAATAGTCTTTTGTACTTTTATAATGAAAAAAAGCATTAAATTACAATAAGAAAAAAAGAAACAGAGTATTCCCCTCAGATTTGTTCGGAGAAAAGGGAAGTGAGAGAAGATGGGTGAAAGCTCTGGGCTTCCCCCAATTCTACTAGCAATAAAAGATGACATTGGAATTTTGAGGCTAAATGCTACTTAGGAGATAATGAGTTTTAACCGTTATCTCAAGGAGGGAAACGTTCCTCTGAAAAGCAAATTCCCTGGTTCCTTTTCTCAGAAATTCCCTGCCAGTTTCAAGAGTGGGCAGAGAGTTTTGATGTCCTTTGGAAACAAGGGGACATAACCAAGGAGATAAAGCCACGGGACCCAGCCAGTCCTTGATGGGACCGATTTCAAATGAAAATCTTGACACGCATCCCCTTTCAACAGCCTAAAGAGCAGATCAGAGAGATGAAAAAGAGGAAATAACGGAGCTAAGAGAAATTGTAGAGCTGGGAGATGGCTTGAGAATATATGGTCCAACACGGGTAACATACTTCTGGGTAGTGTGATGGCCTTTTGGCTAAATTTGATTCAGGAGATCTTAGGTTTCTCTTCTTAGTACTATCATCTTATGTACCTGGTCTTTTTCCCCTCGTCACTCCCAACACAAGATAACAAACTCAACCATTCTCTCTCTTGAGGCATCTGTGTGCCCCACAAACACGTATGCAGCACCCACCATGTCTGCAAGCCTTGTTCGGCACCTAGAGATGCAGCTGAATGACACAGTGACTGTCCCTTCAAGGAGCTACCCCTTCAAGGTTGGGAGGCGGATTCAATGGCCATTAGAATGGAATGTACGAGACATTGTGGGCCATGCGGAAGGGACCAACCCAGCCTGGGTTAATAGGGAGGGCAACCAAAAAGAGATGGCCCTTGTATGAAGTCGTAAAGGATGAGCTGCAACAAGCCAGGCAAAGAGGGGTTAAGGTGAGTTCTTCCAGGCAAAGAGGACTACATGAGCAAAGACATGGAGGAGAAAAACGGCATGGCATGAAGGGAACCGCAAGTACTGTAGTTTATTTCTTTCTGGGAAGGTGACCATGAGGCAGAGCCTGGCCAGGGGAGGGTGGAGAAATTAATGGGAACCATGGCTAGAAGATCCCTTCTCATCAGGTAGAGGGACTTAGACTCTGTTTCTTGGGTACTGGGGAGCCATGGAGGTATTTTAACAGGGAAGGGAGGTGGTCAATGAGTTCTTTGCATTATGACCAATCTTCTACTTAAATGGTCCACTTGATGATGTCAGGGAAAAAAAAAAAAAAGAAAGAAACTATAGGCAGATTAGGGAGAGGACAGATTCATGCTAAACTTAGAGAGACGCATCCCTGTCTGAATCCTGCCTCACTACTCACCAGCTATGATGAGTCGCTTAAACATTCACTGAGCCTCTGCTCATCTGCAAAGTGGGGGCGGCGTGAGCATCCAATGAAATGTTCCATGTGGAAGGCCTTGGCATATAGGCGATGGGTAGATTTGTACTCACCTGATCTCCCAGATATATTGTTAACCCAGAAATTAAGTGGCTGGATAATATGCACAATATCGTTAATCTTAAAAGACTAATAAAGCAAAACACACATGTATGTAAAATGAAGAGAAAATAGTTGGAAGGAGTCGCACCAAATCGAAAATAGGTGTTGCCACTGGAGAGGTGGAAGGAAGCCAAGATTGGAGCTAGAGATCAAAGGGAGATTTAGCCTCATCTGTAGTTTTCATTTGTACAAGGAAAATGTATTCCTACATTACTTTACTTGTGTCCTTAAAAATTAATTTTTAAAGGCCGCATGCAGTGGCTCACAACTGTAATCCCAGCATTTGGGATCACAAAGTCAAGAGATAGAGATCAGCCTGACCAACATGGTGAAACCTTGTCTCTACTACAAGTACAAAAATTGGCTGAGCACAGTGGTGCATGCCTGTAGTCCCAGTTACTCGGGAGGCTGAGGCAGGAGAATCGCTTGAACCCAGGAGGCGGAGGTTGCAGTGAGCCGAGATTGTGCCACTGCACTCCAGCCTGGGCGACAGAGCAAGACTCTGCCTCAAAAAAAAAAGAAAAAAATACTTAATTTTTAAATACCCTAACAAAAGCCCTTGACAGAGAGTAGGTGTCCAGTCCGTGTTATCTCCCTTCCTGTCACTTACACGGTAAAGGTCTTTCCAGTTCCATTTCCTAATTCACCCTCATTCCAACTTCAGTTCAAGGCCAGAGTTATTTCTGGCGCATCATAGTCACTCAATAAATATTCGCAGAAGACCTTCCCTGAAGGGGTCAGTTGATCTCTTGCAAGCGAATTGAAAATTGTCTTGGCAGAACCATGAGCCTAAGGCTTTGATGCCCTGGAGACCACAGAGGAACTGAACTAGTCCTCAGCAGCCATCCTGAGCCATATTGAGGAGCTGCCATCCCTCTAGCCTTCTGGTAGACCCTGAACTCCTTGGGAATTGTCCACTCTTGCTCCTTTCAGGATTCAGAGCTCCTGGCTGGGAAGACAGAGTAATCGCTGCCTTCATTGCCTTCCCAAAGAAAGGCCAAGATTATCCCTGGCACATCAAAGAGCCCGGTCTAACAAAGGAAACCATCAGCAGTGGTGGCCTTTGCACCAGGGGAGGAGGTGGATGCCGGAGAGATTTCACTTCCTGCTTAGGGACCCTTTTCCTTTTTTTTCTTGGGACAGGTCAAAAATCCTCCGTCACGCGTGCTGAAGTACAACGGCATGATCACGGCTCACTGCAGCCTCGACCTCCAGGGCTCAATGAATCCTCCCACCTCAGTCTCCTGAGTAGCTGGGACTACAGATGCACGCCACCATGCCCAGCTAATTTTTGTATTTTTTGTAGAGATGCGGTTTTACCATGTGTCACAGACTGGTCTCAAACTCCTGGACTCAAGTGATTGGCCCACCTTGGCCTCCCAAAATACTGGGATTACAGGCATGAACCACCACACTTGCCTTCCTTTTTCCTGTTTGAATATCTTGTTTAAATGTTACTTTTAATTTTTTATTTAGTTTTATTTATTTTTATTTTTTTGAGAGAGAGTCATACTCCATCACCCAGGCTAGAGTGCAGTGGCACCATCTCAGATCACTGCAACCTTCATCTCCTGGGCTTAAGGGATGCCCCCACCTCAGCCTCCTGAGTAGCTGGGATCACAGGTATGCACCGCCACGCCTGGCTAATTTTTGTATTTTTAGTACAGATGGGGTTTCACTATGTTGGCCAGACTGTTCTTAAACTCCTGGCCTCAAGTGATGCATCCGCCTCGGCCTCCTGAAGTGCTGGAATTATAGGCGTGAGCCACCACAACTGGCCTTACGTTACTTTTTAAATTAAATACATACTATTCCTTTAATTGGATGAGACTGGGTGCATTCAGGGTAG
Source organism: Hylobates moloch (assembly GCF_009828535.3). Taxonomy (NCBI): domain Eukaryota; kingdom Metazoa; phylum Chordata; class Mammalia; order Primates; family Hylobatidae; genus Hylobates; species Hylobates moloch. The sequence goes on from NW_026652281.1 coordinate 149,996,390, forward strand.
ATACAGTATGGTATCCCGTGGGAGTACCCAGGGTAGATAGATAGAGTATGGTATGACCATAGACCATTCTTTTTTTTTTTTTTTTTGAGATGGAGTTTCTCTCTTGTTGCCCAGGTTGGAGTGCAATGGCATGATCTCGGCTCACCGCAACCTCCGCCTCCCGGGTTCAAGCAATTCTCCTGCCTCAGCCTCCCAAGTAGCTGGGATTACAGCCATGTGCCACTACGCCCAGCTAATTTTGTATTTTTAGTAGAGACAGGGTTTCTCCATGTTGATCTGGCTGGTCTCGAAGTCCTGACCTCAGGTGATCCGCCCGCCTTGGCCTCCGTGCTGGGAATACAGGCGTTAGCCACTGCTCCTGGCCAAACCATTCTTTTAATTAATTAGATGATGCAAACAAAAGATAAATTTTACAAATGGAAATCCTATTTTGATAACTCTGATTTTGGCCAAATGAGAGTTCTTGGTGAATATATGATTTCGGGGGTTATAGCAGAAAGAACAATGATCATTTGATGATTCCTTTTTTTTGAGACAGAGTCTCACTCTGTCGCCCAGGCTGGAGTGCAGTAGCGCTATCTCGGCTCACTGCAAGCTCCACCTCCCGAGTTCACACCATTCTCCTGCCTCAGGGTCCCGAGTAGCTGGGACTACAGGCACCCACCACCACGCCCGGCTAATTTTTTGTATTTTTGGTAGAGATGGGGTTTCACCATGTTAGCCAGGATGGTCTTGATCTCCTGACCTCGTGATCCGCCCACCTCGGCCTACCAAAGAGCTGGGATTACAGGCGTGAGCCACCGCGCCCGTTCGATCATTTGATGATTCTAAATATGAGCAATGGTGGTATTACTTTTCTGGAGAGGAGGATACAGTTGATGTCTGTATCCTGCCCACATAACTCCTAAAGCACTTCCTGAGGCTTGAGTGAGGATTTATTGAATTTAATTCACATAGGAAGCCAAGTCCAGGGTCTGCTAAAAATGTAACTGTTTTGTACAGGAGGGGAAAAAGTGAAGAGAAGATGGGATGAAGCCACAGAGCAAGGAGAGGCCTCAGTTGCTGTACTGACCAGTCCCCTCACTTCACCAACAAGGCTGTGAAACCCAGAGAAGGGATGTGACTTGAGATCCAGCCAGAACCAGATCCAGAGCTGGGAGGGCGGGGGTGCTACAGTACGATCACAGAATCAACACTTGACCCCTCCCAGCGACCTGGCAAAGTGGGCACTAAGTCCATTCTGCAGAGGTGGAAACTGAGGCCAGTGTGGGGAATGGAAATTGACTGGGCTAAGCTTAGAAGCCTGAACTCTGACCCCAAAGCTCTCTCTTGTACCCTTGACCCCCTTGTCTTGTCCTGCAGCTCTTAAGGTTACAGTGAGCCAGTTTTTCATTTTGCCTTTCTCCAACTGAGGCACCTTGGAAAATGGGGATCTGGCTGGAGCTACCTGGAACATTTGATGATTGGGCTTATTTATGTCTATGATTATCTATAGAGTGATAAGCACTTATATGCAGAAGGAGAGAGCTCCTGTCCTGCTCACTTATGTATCATCAACTTGCTAATGAATGAATGAATGAACAAATGCTAATCCTCACAGATCCCCTCTCTACAGAGGCAGAGGCTGAGGCTCAGGGAGGTGCAGTGACTTGCTTCAGAGACACAGGGATCATGCCAGGAATCATCAGGCCTCCCTTTTTTCTCAGAGAAGAAAGATTGTTTCTATTTCCTCCTCCGTCATGCTGGGCTTGTCAACCAGCCAGTCACCGGCCCTCCCTGAGGAAGTGCAGCACAGTCACCAGCCAGGAGAACAGATCCACCTGCCCCGGGGACGTCAGCGCTGCCCACACACGGTGCCGCCCACGCACTGACACACACTCACACTTGGGCCCCAGACTCCCCAGGTCCAACCCAGGAGCAGGAATGGCAGAGGAGCGTGCAGGGATGGGGCAGGCACTGAACCCTGCTGGGGAATGGAGGGGGAAACGGTGGGACAGGCCCCACCCAGCCCCAACTGTCGGACAACGAAAGAAAGGGTGCAGGTGGGCTCCAGGTTGGAGAGGAAGAAGGTGAGCCAGCAGAGCCAAGTCACGACAGCCTGCCAAGCCGACTGCTGAGGCAGGGTTAGCACTGGCTAGATGAGCCACTTCACACTTCACAGCTCCTGAAAAGTGTGGAGGAAATGCCCGCCACACCCTACATAGACCAGAGGGCCACTATCTGCTTGAAACAAATGGCCCCTTCCTGGACTCCAGACATGCAAATTATCAGACACTGACTATAACATAATTATGCTTCCTATGTTTAAGGAGATTAAAAGTCATGCCTGAAAATTCTGTAAGGAGACTGGAAACTATACAAAGTAACTGTGTCAGTCACGTCCTGTCCTGAACATGATGGCATAATCCAGGTGGTTAGAGGGGAGTTTAACTAAGGGATGCTTTTATTTTTATTTTCATCATTTTTTTGAGACAGTCTCTGGCCCAGTCACCCAGGCTGGCGTGCAGTTGCATGATCTTGGCTCACTGCAACCTCTGCCTCCCAGGTTCGATCCATTCTCGTGCCTCAGCCCCCCGAGTAGCTGGGATTACAGGCATGTGCCACCAGGCCCAGCTAATTTTTGTATTTTTAGTAGAGACGGGGTTTCACCATGTTGGCCAGGCTGGTCTCAAACTCCTGACCTCAGGTGATCCACCCATCTTGAGCTCCCAAAGTGCTGGAATTACAGGCATGAGCCACTGCGCCTGGCGAGATCGTTTTAACAGAATGAAAAGAGTATAGGGAAACTACAAGAGATACTCTAGAGCTAGTACCCTGGAGTAAGTAACAGTGGAGTGCTATTACCATCCCAAGGCCTGAAAGGGCAAGGAGAAGAAGTGGTTACTGGAACTAAGAAGAGTGGACCTAGGTGAAGAGTACCGCCTGGTAGAAATTATGATGTTCACTGAAGGACACAATCAACCTGGGTGACCACTCAGGGCAGAAGCTGGGCAAATACATACCAAAACTTCATTCTTCTCCTTCCTTCCAATCTACTGCAGGTACTCCCCACAGGCTGAAATCAGTCAGAAGCCAAAATAAGGAGCCATCAAAACAGGTCAACCTCCCAGCACACAGAAAAGAGTGAAGAAGCAGAGTTATTCTGAAGGGACAAATAGAAGGCACCTGGCACAGTGAAGTCACATGTCTCAAAAGAACTAAACACAAATTCCAAAACTGGAAAATACAATGATAAAATTAATAATTCAATGGTCAGGTTTAATAGCAGATTCAACACAACCAAAGAGAGAATTAGTAAACTAGAAAACAGGTCAGAAGAAGCTATGTAAAATGAACAGAGAATAAAAGCAAGACGAGAGAAGACAGATGACAGGGCAAAGTTAATATCCACAAATAAGTAGTTGGTAATTTTCCAGGACATTGAAAAAACATCAATCCACAGATTCAGTAAGTCCAATGAACCTCAAGTCTACACTCATACTCATTATAGTGACCTGCAGAGACAGAGAGGAGTCAGGGATGATGGTAAGGATAACAGGCAAATGGAAGTTAATAAAGTTGCCCTGGACTGAGAGGAGGAGACTGAGAGGAAGGAAAATTTGGGAAATTTGAGGAATTGTCTGCCTGGCCCCTGTAAGCCCTTGTGTTTGACCCCCCTAGTCCCCGAATCTTCTGAGTAGTTCTACTGCCTCCAGACCCATTCCCCACTCCCTTTGACTTGGGCCTACCCCCCATCTCTTCTCAGGAGACTGTAGCAACCTCCTCCTTGGCCTCCCACTCCAGTCCATTCTCCACGTTGGCTGCCAGAGTCATGCTTCTAAAAATGGCAAATTGTTGGTGGTGTGATGTGGCCTAATTGTGGGTGATATACTTTCCTACTGCTCTGGTTTCTACAAAGAAGGATTTCCCCTCAATACTCTGGGCTCTCATCAAGCCCCACCACGTAAGATGGGTGAATCCTGACTGGTGAGTGTGGGACTGGAGTCTGAGACGGTGGTGCTCAGCTCTTCCTTTCTTCTCCCTTTTGGGAGAAGACCATCCGCATTTTGCTCTCCCCTCCCCAAGAAGACCTGTACTTTTTCTTTGCTTTTTGTGCCTCCTGTGTGAGTCTGTCTGCCAAATTCTGAGGTTCACCATTAGGAAGCCCTCTGCAGATAGAAATCACATTTGTTCAGAGCATTGGCAGAAAAGAGAAACTATATTGGTTTCCCCAAAACCCCCAAACCAAAATATTGCAATCCTAACTGAAAATGCTTCAGGGCCCCTAACTGCCTCCCAGAGAAAGTTCACATTTTTAACACAGCCCTCAAAGTCCTTCACCATCCAGCCCCTACCTCTCCAGCTTGATATTAGCCCAGGCTACATCCATGCTGTCCTCTTTCCCACCACCCATGTCATTTGGATCCTTACCCAGTATGTACCCAGCCAGTCTCTTGAAGACTACTTTATAAAAGGCAGACTCTCTTTCCTCACTCACACTGGGAAAGTGATATCATGAGCAGCATTATGGAGAGGTCCATGTGAGAAGGACTGAAGCCTCCAGCCAACAGCCAAGTGAGTGAGTGTCTATCCCTCAGCTCCAGTCATCTGCAGAGTCTGTAGCCTTGATTCTCTTGGATTCTTGATCCTCAGACATGGGGGCATAATAAATGTATGCCATGGTTTAAATCCATCACCCAAATTTTATGTATTGGAAACTTAATCTCCTAATTCATGTTGATGGTATTTGGAGGTGGGGCCTCCGGAAAGTAATTCGGATTATGTAAGGCCATTGGGGTGGAGAACCCATGATGGTACTGGTGGCCTTAAAAGAAGAAGAGGTCAAACGCGGTGGCTCACATCTGTTAATCCTAGCACTTTGGGGCCGGGCGCGGTGGCTCAAGCTTGTAATCCCAGCACTTTGGGAGGCCGAGGCGGGCGGATCACAAGGTCAGAAGATCGAGACCATCCTGGCTAACATGGTGAAACCCCATCTCTACTAAAAATACAAAAAAAAAAAATTAGCCGGGCATGGTGGCGGACGCCTGTAGTCCCAGCTACTCGGGAGGCTGAGGCAGGAGAATGGCGTGAACCCGGGAGGCAGAGCTTGCAGTGAGCCGAGATTGCGCCACTGCACTCCAGCCTGGGGGACAGAGCAAGACTCCGTCTCAAAAAAAAAAAAAAAAATCCTAGCACTTTGGGAGGCTGATGCAGGCAGATCACCTGAGGTTGCCAGTTCGAGACCAGCCTGGCCAACATGGTGAAACCCTGTCTCTACTAAAAAAAAGAAAAAGGCAAAGAGAGGCCTGAGCTGACATGCTCATGCCCTCTTACCATGCTATGCCCTCCACCATGTTATGACACAGGAGAAAGGTCCTCACCAGAGGAAGGTCCTCACCAGAGGCAGCCCCTCAGCCTTGCCCTTTTCACAGCCCCTAGAACTGTAAGAAATATATTTATTTTCCTTATAAATTCCCCAGTCTGTGGTATTCTGTATAGCAACAGAAAATGGACTAAGACCATGTGTATTGTTTCAAAGTTTTAAATTTTGGGTAATGTATTTTGCAGCAATAGGTAACTAATGTACCCAGCCTGCTTCTCTCCCCTTGACTCACTTCTTCATCAGGTCTCAGCTCAGTCTCTTCCTCCTCCCAGAAGCTTTCCTTGACTCTGTCCAAGACACCTGATGGTTTAGCCTCCCAATACCTCCTCTGGCAGCACTGCCCAGACTTTTCTTTAGGGAACCACTCTTCTTCCATCTGAGTCTGTGTGTGTAGGATGAGGGTGACTCCACCCCAGGCTTAAGGGTCTGGCTGCCAGCCTACGTTTGGCACTCTCCAAACCCCTGGTGCCGCTGTTTAGGCTGTGACCTAAGCCAGACCCTTGGGGGGTCAGCCCAGGAGCCTTTCAGGAGGTACGGGGAAGTGGTAATCTTTATCTCCTGGCATTGCTGAGTGGGAAAATATCAGCCTGGAGCTACAGGCACACATTTTGCCAGCACAAGGAGAAGCCTGCCTCAAGATGAAGCCAGAGGGAAAAAAGAACGACCTGGGGATGGGAAGAGACAGATTCCTGATGCAATTGTTGAAGCGCCTGGATTCAACTGTGCCTGAAATCTAAATCTACCTCTGGACTTTTGGACTTTAATTTTTCTTTTTTCTTTCCTTCTTTTTCCCTCCCTCCCTCCCTTTCTTCCTTCCCTCCTTCCTTCCTTCTTATCTTTTTCTTTTTTTTTTTTTTATTTGAGTGCCATAGACAGTGTGTGTTGATTTTAGATGATTTCTGTCACTTTCAGCTGAAAGAGTTCAGACCAATTCATCCCCATGGGTGGAATCAGGGACTCCCTCCTAGACTCCCAGATCCTCTGGTACCACCCTTGTCACTGCACTTATCACAAAAAACTGCACCAGAGATACGTGACCCTGTCCCTGTCCCTGATTTTTTTGTGATGGTATCACACTTTTGCTTACCTCCTCCTTTTTTTCTTGAAATTTGAGGTATGTGAGGTTCATTTCTATATCCAGAGTACCTGCCTAAAAGAGGTATTCAGTAAATAATGGTATAATGAACAAATACAAGAAAGGATGAATGAATGAACACATGAGTGTCTTCTAGTTGGTCAAGAGACTTTAATAGAGTGAGAAAGGAGAGTTGTTTCTCCAGAGACCTACCTGCTATGAGATCTAAGTTACACTAAAGTCCTCTCTGAGCTGACAAAGGATTATTATTTTTAAATCTCTCTTCACCCAGACCACAGCTGAACCGGCCACACCCATGGGACACAAACCAATCTCCCATTACAGAAAAACAAATCTGACCCGGCCATTCTCTGCTTAAAACAACTTTCGGTGACGTTTTTGACAGGAGTGGGTGGAAGGGAGTGAGCATTTGGATTCAGAGAACATTCTGTGTTATAGAACATTCATTTGTTTATTGACTGACTCATTAAGCAAGCAATGAATTAGCACCTACTATGTGTGGGCACTATACGTTACTCCATCCTCACAGCAAGCTTTGTCTTAGGGCAATGTATTTGTTATCTGCTATTGCATAACCAATTCCCCTAAACCTAGGGGCTAAAGCAACAAACATTTGTTATCACACAGGAATCCAGGTGCAACTCAGCTGGCTGCCTGTGGCTCAGAGTCCTCTCATGAGGTTGCAGTCAAGCTGGGGGCCAGGGCTGGGATCGTGTCAAGACTCCACTGGAGCAGAAGGATCCATTTCCAAATTCATTCACAGGGTTGTTGTCAGGCCTTAGCTCAACCTTGTCCAACCTGTGGTCTGCAGGCTGCCTGTGGCCCAGGATGGCTTTGAATGCATACCAGGACAGCTTTGAATCCAGCCCAACACAAATTCTTGAACTTTCTTAAAACATTATGAGATTTTTTTTTTATCTTTTTTTCCTCATCAGCTATCGTTTGTGTTACTGTTTTTTTGTTTGTTTGTTTTTGTTTGTTTTTTGAGATGGAGTTTTGCTCTTGTTGCCCAGGCTAGAGTGCAATGGTGCAATCTCATTGCAACCTCTGCCTCCTGGGTTCAAGCCATTCTCCTGCCTCAGCCTCCCAAGTAGCTGGGAATACAGGCGCCCACCACTACACCCAGCTAATTTTTTGTATTTTTAGTAGAGACAGGGTTTCACCATGTTGGTCAGGCTGGTCTTGAACTCCTGACCGCAGGTGTTCGGCCTCATTCTCCCAAAGTGCTGGGATTACAGGTGTGAGTCACCGCACCCAGCCCATGTTACTGTATTTTATGTGTGGCCCAAGACAATCTTTCTTTCTTTCTTTCTTTCTTTCTTCTTCTTTCTCTTCTCTTCCTCTTCTTCTTCTTCTTTCTTTCTTTCTTTCTTCTTTCTTTTTCTTCTTTCTTCTTCTTTCCTCAGCATGTTGGTCAGGCTGGTCTCGAACTCCTGACCTCATGATCCGCCTGCCTCGGCCTCCCAAAGTGCTGGGATTACAGGCGTGAGCCACCATGCCCGGCCCCTAAGACAGTTTTTCTTCTTCCAGTGTGGCCCAGGGAAGCTAAAAGATTGGACACCCCTGCCTTAGAAGAATCACTTGCAAACTCACCCACAGGGGCTTTTCCTTAGGACACGGAAGCCACACACAGAAGCCAGCTTATCCAGGGTGACTGATCCAAGAGATAGCAAGAGAGTGTCCAAGACGGAAGTCACCATCTCTTGATAACCTAATCTCAGAAGCAACATGCTCATCACTTCTGCCATATTTTGTGCATTAGAAATGAGTCGATAAGTCCAGCCTACACTTGAAGGGAGGAAATTACACAAGGGTATGAATACCAAGAGGTGGGTTAATTGGGGCAATTTCAGAGGCTACCTGCCACAGGTAAGGTATTATTATCCTTCATTTAATACCTAGACACCCAGCTAGTTAAGCAACTGGTCCAGGTCACCCAGCAGAGAGTGATCTGAGTCCGAAGTGGTTTTCTATTTCCCCAGGCTGGCGGGGGGTGAGATGGAGGAAGGCAGGGAGAAGTTACTGGTAGGAAAAAAAAATAATGAGCATGGAGTCTCTGTTATTTATCTACTGCTGTGTAACTAATTACCCACAACTTAATGGCTTAAAGCAAACATTTATTATCTTATAGTTTCTAAGGATCAGGAATTCGGGAGCAGCTGAGCTGAGTGTTTATCAGGGTCTCTCAAGAGCCTGTGGTTAAGCTGTGGGCTGGGGATGCAGCTTTGAAGACCTGACCAGGGCTGAGCCGCTATTTCCAAGAGAGTCCACTCACATGGCTGTTGGTGGGAGGCTTCATTCCTCACCGACCAGGTCCCTTTATAATCATGCTTGAGCCTCTTTAGGACAGGCAGTTGGCTTCCCTCAGAACGAGTGATTCAAGAGTGGCTAAGCAGAGCCTCAGTCTTTTGTGACGTAGCCTCAGGAGTCATAACTGTCATTTCTGCAATATCCTGTTGATTACACAGGATAGGTCAGCCCTATTCATTGTGGGAGGTGATTCTAGAAGGGCATGGGAATACCAGGAGATCAGGGTCACTGGAGGCTGGCTACCTACCACAGGGTTCCACAAGATTGATAATCCAAAAACTTAACTTTTATTGTTGTTCCCCTGCTCAAAGAGACCCAGAGCCTTCCCACGTACTGCAGACACAATCTGATTTTCTTAGCTCCATCTCCCACTGGCTCCTGAGTGGATGGACCATCTGGGACTGACAGCCTGGTCTGCTCACAGACCTCACCAGTCCCATGGCGGAGGCCCATGTTGATACCTCCCCTCCCATCCGCTGTTCTGTGGGAAGGACTGCCTCTGTGGGAAGCCTCCATTCAGACTTCAACGCATAGTTAGTGCATCCCCAGCATGTGCAGGGTCTGGCTGGATGCTAGGATATGATGGTGATACCATCTTCTCTCAGGGAACTTTCTTTCTTTCTTTTTTTTTTTTATTGTTCTTTAAGTTCTGGGATACATGTGCAGAACGTGCAGTTTTGTCACACAGGCATACACGTGCCATGTGTGTATGACATCATCGTTTGTGTACCCATCAACCCATCATCTACATTAGGTATTTCTCTTAATGCTATCCCTCCCCTAGCCCCCTACTCCCCGACAGGCTCCTCTCAGGGAATTTTCACTCAGATGGGATAGTAGTTACTAGCGAATTAATAATAACCTAATCACACATCATGCCGAGTTCTCCCAAGGAAACCTACAGGGTACCATGCGATTATATAATAGGGGACTGGCCTAGTCCATGAGCATTGGGGCAGTCAAGTAGTTAACCAGGCTGCATAGGTGTATCAGCATTGGGTTTAGGTGTGAGTGTCTGAAAATACAGAATAATAATTGCTTAAATAAGATAGATGTTTGTTTCTCTTGGGCAGGTGTTTGAGGACAGGTATTTTGCCACTTAGAGACAGGAACTCAGGCTCTTTTTTTTTTGAGAGAGAGAGTCTCGCTCTGTCGCGCAGGCTGGAGTGCAGTGGTGCGATCTCGGCTCACTGCAACCTCTGCCCCCTGGGTTCAAGCGATTCTCTTGCCTCAGCCTCCTAAGTAGCTGGGATTACAGGCGTGCAGCACCATGCCCGGCTAATTTTTGTATTTTTAGTACAGATGGGGTTTCACCACATGTTGGTCAGGCTGGTCTCGAACTCCTGACCTCAGGTGATCCGCCCACTTCGGCCTCCCAAAGTGCTGGAGTTACAGGCGTGAGCCACTGCACCCGGCAGGAACTCAGGCTCTTTTTGTCTTGTTGCTCTGCTCTGTGTGGCCTCCACCTTATGGTCCAGGATGGTGACACCTACATTCCCGGCAGCCAGATGGAGAAAGGGACACAGAGGGTAAAGCAGACATACCAACTATCCCAGACGCCCACAAGACACTTCCTTTTACTTCTCAGTGCCGCATCTAGCTACAAAGGAAGCTGGGAAATGCAACTTTCACTGTGAGCACCCACATGCCCAGCCAAAAGTTGGGAGCTCTATCCCCACTCGAAAAGAGCAATGATAGTCAACCCTGTCTTGCATTTACTCTGTGCCAGGCATTTGCTGACCTTGGAGATCATCCCAAATGCACACTTGATTCAGTAGATCTGACCTGGGGACAAGAGTCTGTCCCGTGATGGCCATGTGGCTGGTCTGTGGACCACAGTTTGAGGAGGGAGGATGCGAGGTCAAAGATCCATCATTGCATGTTTCCTCCCACAGAGGGCCAACAAATGGCTATTTGGAAGCAGTGGCTGCTCAAGGCCCCTTAACTCTCCCTGCTGCCCCTAGGTTTCCAGTTCAGGCTGAGATTTCCTTCTCTCCCCCAACAGTGTCAGACCACTGACACTGAATGAATGAATGAATGAATGAATGAATGAATGAATTAAAAGGGAACGCAGAGGTCAGGTCCTGCCATATGCCCCAGGGGAAGGGTTTGGTTCATCACGCCACCCTACCCCAGACCCCATGCTGGTGCTGTCCCTTCTGAATCCTCCCGGAAGAACCGGCACTGCGGTTCCCCTCTATTTACACAGGAGGAAACTGTCCATTGGCTCTGCTTTTTGAACCCGAGCCAGCAGGGACAGCCACTGCCAGCCTCAATAGTTTCAGGTGCCTGGCACTGTGCTAAGCCAGTCTCCTGTTTCTCAGCTGATCCCCAGGAAAACCCCCTCAAGTAGGTGTCATCGTCTTCTTTGTGCAGATATGCAAAAGGGGCGGGGGGGGGGGGGGCGCTCTGAGAAGCCCAGTGGCTTTCCCAGAGAGGCACAGCAGGGGCAGAGGTGGGTCCACCTTAGCAGTCTAGGATGCCCGACCTCTTCCCTTCCCCCACAGTATTAGGCCCTCACTCAGAGCCAGACGCCGTGCACGGCCAAAGTCTGTATCACCCCCCACTCAATCACAGTTCAGTGAAACTGCTTACAAATGCAAAAAAAAACGGGGCTCGGAGAAGCAGATAATTTGTCCGAGGTCATCCAAAGAGATGGAGAAGGAAATCTAAGTGAGAGGCTTGAAGGAATGAGTACCGGAGTCCTTGGGGGACTCCCTTCCCTTCCGACAGCCTCGACTCTCCGCCCCTTCCCTGCCTGCCCGCGGGCCCCTTTAACCGGGTGGCGGAAGGGGCGGCCGGGCAGGCGGCGCCCAATGGGCTGCGCGGAGCGTCACTTCCCGGCAGCGGGAGGCGAGTGGCGAGTGGCGAGTGTCAGGGGGGCGGCCGGCGGGGGCGGGGCGGCCGGAGGAGGCGTTGGCAGCGGGCTCGGACCCACGCGGCGCCGCGGCCCGCCTGGCCTGCAGCGCTCCCACCCCCGGCGGCGGCGGCACGATGCCCTTTGACTTCAGGAGGTGAGTGTGGCGACCCCGGCCAGTCGGGAGTTCCCTCAGCGGGCAGAGGGAGCGCCCTGGCACGCCGCGGACCCCTCCCGCCCTGCATGCAAAAGCGGCTCCCCGCCCTGTGCATGCCTCCGCAGGCCCCTAGGGACCCCAGGCGAGCCCCCTGCCGCATACGAAGCCCGCCAGAGCCGCGGAGGCCCTCTCGTGCAGCGGGAGACAAACCCACCCACCTTCCCTCCGCCGAGCCCCCTCCCCAGCCTGCCCGTATACCTTGCATTCCCCGCCCCCACACTAGGAAACAGATTTCCTCCCTCCTCCCAGATGGGAACAGCCCTTACACCCCAGCATCCCTCTCCTCCCTCTACTGAACCTCCTTGGTGGACCCCACCCCAGCTGACAGGTGGGGCAGGGCACCTGGAATGAGTCCCGAGGGGCCTGGGGCCCCACGCAGCCTGCCGGCAGCTGGAGGGTTTTAGGTTTCTATAGCCTGAGGCTCCCTGAGGCCGGGCAGATCTGGAGGCCTGCGCCCGCCCCTCCCTCCCTCAGCCCCAGCCCTAGCCCTAGCCCTGTCCGCTGGGTATGGGCGCACCATGGGAAGGGGAGGAGGCGCCTTGGGTAGGACTCTGCAGAAGGGCCACCGGGGGCTGGCCTTGGCTTTCTGCAGTCACCACAGTGGGTCCTTTGTGGGGTCCAGCTGCCTCATGGTCTAGGTTGCATGGGGCATTCTGGAAGCCTGCGGGGGAAGAGATCTCCACCAGCGGTTCCCTTGAGGTGTGGAGGCCCAGGGGATGTCCTGGCCTGAGGCAGCCACACTTGGTGTCTGGCTGGGAAAAGAGCAGGGCTTTAATGCGGGGAGGAGCTGGATTAGAATCCTGGCTCTGCCCTTTCTACTGAACAGCTTGGTATATTCTAGAAGTTAGGGGCAAGGGCTCTGGGTTCAGAACTTCCTGTCGCTGCTGGGCTGACTGACCTCAACAAGTCTCTGAGCGCTCTCAGTTTCACCACCTGCAAATTGGGGCTAAAAATAAGGTCTCTGCTTGTGACGACTGAGTGCGTGAACACCCTTAACAGAGTCTGGCATGATTTAGATCTCAGAAATAGGGCATTAGTGGATGGGGGGTGTTCTCCAGGAGGGGTTTTCACATCCACAAAATAGTGATTCGATGCCTGTGCCACAGGAGGTATTTCTTCCCCTCTTCTTACATGTGAAGGCAGTGTAAAGTGACAGTCTACCCAGAGAGAAAGGCTCTTAGCCTGCCATGACCCCCATAGCATGGGATATATTGGGGTTTAGGCCCAAAAAGGACACTGGCCATGGACCTCTTGATTGGCTGACATGGTTTTCCATCCTGTCGGGGTCCCTGATACCAGCTAGCAAATGTTTGCCGGCTTCTTGCCCCTGCTGGGAAGCCCTGAGGCTACCAGACCTAGGCAGTTTTGAACAAGGAAAGCCCCTCTGATGGAATTCAAGGCCAGTCCTAATAGCATCAGTTAAGTCTGGGCCATAAGAGCTGTGGTCGGCACATCAATTCTTGGTTCCACAAAGCCTCCCCTTACCCAGGCCGACCGTAGAGATTCCTGCCACCCCCCACCCCTCCCGCCCCAGTGTGATTCAGTAGGTTCCGGTGATTTTGAGCTTGCTGGGGAAATTGCTGTTTTTGGTCTTTTAATCCTTTCTCCCTGCACCTCACCCTTCCGTCTTACCGAGGAGGAAATGAGGCTCCAGGGATGAGGGCCTTATCTTGGACTTTATGGGTGCTAAATGGGAAGGGTGGACTTGGGTCTCAGGTCACACATGGCTCCCAACCTTGTGCTCCTTGAATTGGTGGCTTGGGGGGCAGGTAAGGGAAGTAAGGAAAATGGGTGAGGCCAGCTCTAGCCTTTGGCCTTGGAAGGGCCCTGTATCAGGCATTGATATTCAAAGAGAGAAATGCCCAGCTCTGAGAAGCTGGCTAGTCTGGGGCTCCCTTGGCATACTTCAGGTCCCTGAGTGCCCAGGTGCCAGGGGGCCCAGCTTAACTAGGAAATACTCTCAGGGCTTGGGCTCACCTTGGAATGGTGAGAATGGATTCAGTGCTTCACATTTGCACCTTGGAGGATGAGCCATGTGTGCCCAGCAAACCTGCACTCTTTAAGCTCTGTGAACTACAGGGCTCCAGGACCTGGGTTCTACAGAGGGTTCTACCATCCCCATGCACCTTCCTCCTCTTCAGTGTGCATTCATCAAGCATTCATCAAGTGTTCAGTCCATGCTCAGCCCTCTGCCACAGGCCCCACCGTGAGGAGGTGGGTGGCATGTGGTCCGGCTCTCTTTGCATTCCAAGAGGAGGGAGGAGTCTTGGTGGGGTCCCAGGAGTGGGGGTGTGCATGAACTGGCACACAAGGAACATCTACCACTGTATACACACTTTGGGGTGCAGACATCGATTCCCTTGTCACCTGAGAGAGGGAGTTTTAATCTTCATTTTAAATCAAAGGAGAGGGGAGCTCCACTGAGTGGAAGCTGTTTGCTCTGGCCATGCAGTGCATGAGCTGGTGGAGCTAGGATTTGAACCTGGGGCTGTTAGCTCCAAAGCCTTAGATCTGGGAGAAAAGGGAGAGCTCGGAGGGGCCCACCGTCCTGTCAGCTCTTTTAAGAATTGTGGGGAGTGGAGAGGGGTATACCATGATTAGACCTTCTCCCCTTGTTCAAGGCCAGGGAGAAAACCAGCCTTCCTGCTCATATTCCTCTTCTTAAAATGAGAAGTAGAAAAAATAGCTCACTCTTGCCCTTCCCTACGGATACTTCTGATTTTCTTACTGCCTGTAGAGCCTGGTGCAGCTGAGTTCTGTGTTTTCCTGTCTGTGAAATGGGAATGAGGAGAGTACTCACCGAAGTAGAACAGTTGAGGGATGAGGCAGTGCAGAAAGCATTTGGACACAGAGTAAGCGCCCCATCCATTTTGGCCACCATATTTATTTGTGTAATTTTATTTTAGCACCCATCATCTCCTAACACATTATATAATTCACTTAATTATCATACTGCTTCTCCCTCCCTCCCATTAGTACATGAGCTCCTAAGGGCAAGAAGTTTTTATCTGGCTTCTTCAAGGTTGCATCTCCAGCACCTAGAACTGTGCTTGAGCCAAACTCGATCCTTGGAGATGCCTCTTGAAATCTGTCAAGGAAGCCATAGACATGGCGTGACTTGATATGCCAACTTCAGTGGGCAGATTTTCAGCCATTAGTGGAGAAATCTCCCCTCTCCACCCTTGAATCTGCCTTTCCTAGATTGTTTTTGGGGTTAAGGAAGAAGGCAGAATGCAGGGGAGGGAGGCTGAGCTTTCAATGATTTATTGTGTTTGCTTTGCTCTTGTTAAATTGTTTCACTAATGGCTGGATGTTGCAGTTGTGGAACTGGCCTTGTGACCCACATCCGTGTGTGTTGTTTCCAGTTCCGGCTGGCCTGGGGCCAGTAGCACCTGCTGCCTTCTGCACACCAGCCCAGGGTGGGTGAGGAGGGAAGATAACAGCATCCGGCAGCCCTGTGCCCAGGCCCAGTGGTGCCTGAGCACTGCCTTCCGGGAGGTGCAGGTGGCTGCTGTCCCACAGTGACAGCCCCCATGTTGAAACCCCAAGGCCTGGGGGGTGCCGCTGCACTGGCACTGACCAGATGTGCCCTGGGACTGTTGACTTCCCCTCTCGGAGCTTCCATTTCTTCATTTTAAGGAGGGGATGTAAACTTCGCTGCCTCACCTGGTAGACTAGATGTAGGGACAAGTGTGATCAATGCACACTTGCAGGATCAATGTGCAATGCAACTTGCAATGTAGGATCAGGCTCATAATTTGTGGGGCCCAGTGCAAAATGAAAATGTGGAGTCCCTTGTTGAAAAAGTATTAAGAATTTCAGGATGGCAGCAGCAGTGCATTCAGCCAAGCATGGACCCCTCTGAGTGTGTGAACCTGTGTGCCTGCACAGGTTATGCGGCCCTGATGGGGCTGGCCCTGCTGTAGGGCCTAGGTTTGGCCTCTACCATTTTTCACTCTGGCCTTCCGAGTGGTCTTTCCCCCTCCAGGATACCCCAGACCTCCTCAGGACTCCCTAGTGAGCTTTCCAAAGTTGATCTGATATTTTCATGTCCTGATTTCAGCCTTCAAATGGGTCTCATTGCTCTGAGGATCCAGTGTGAATTCCTTTTTTTAAAAAAATTATATAGAGATGGGGTCTCGCCATGTTGGCCAGGTTGTTCTTGAACTCCTGGCCTCAAGTAATCCTCCTTCCTTGGCCTCCCAAAGTGCTAAGATCACAGGCATGAGCCACTGCGCCTGGCCCAATGGCCCAATTCCTTAGGCCCCAATAGGGAATGGGACCCTGGTAGCCCCATCAGTTCCTACACCAAGCTAAGCCCCAGCCACCACAGGGACCTCTGAGCACAGAGTTAACATTCAACAGAGAGTAGCTAACATGAATGCCTGTATTTCCACCCTGCTGTTTCTTCCAGAAAGAATTCCAAGGAAGCTGACAAGAACATATACTTTACAGCAAGTTTTAAAAAATATAAATAGGAGCTGGGAGCTGTGGCTCATGCCTGTAATCCCAGCACTTTGGGAGGCCGAGGTGGGTGGATTACCTGAGGTCAGGAGTTTGAGACCAGCCTGGCCAACATGGTGAAACCCCATCTCTACTAAAAATACAAAAATTAGCCGGGCATGGTGGTAATCCCAGCTACTTGGGAGGCTGAGGCAGGAGAATTGCTTGAGTCCGGGAGACGGAGATTGCAGTGAACTGAGATCTTGCTACTGTACTCCAGCCTGGCCAACAGAGTGAGACTCTGTCTCAAAAAAAAAAAAAAAAATGTCTGTATATGGGCCAGGTGTGGTGGCTCACACCTGTAATCCCAGCACTTTGGGAGGCCGAAGTGGGAGGATTCCTTGAGGATTGCAGGAGTTCAAGACCAAGCTGGTCAACATAGCAGGACCCCATCTCTATGGGCGAAAAAAATGGCCAGGCGTGGTGGTGTGCGCCTGTGGTCCTAGTTTCTTGGGAGGCTGAGGTGGAAGGATCACTTGAGCCCAGGAGGTGGAGCCTTCAGTGAGCCACGTTCATGCCGTTGCATTCCACACTGGGTAACAGAGGAAGACCCTATCTCAAAACACACACATACACACACACACATACACGTATAGGCTTAAAAATCAGGGCAAAAAGAAAATAAAAACTAGACCAGAGAGAAAATTGTGTGAAAAGGCCAGTATTTCATGTTTATTGAACATTCGCTAGTGACAGGCACTGTTGTAAGGCTCTTACTGCATCAGCCCATTTAATTCTCCGCAGTCCTACAAGGGAGGCACTGTGGTTACCCCACTTTACAGATGAGCCAGTGGAGGTGCCACAGAGTTCGGAAACACGGTCGTTCCTGTTCCTGGAGCTGGGATTGGAACACTGCCATTTGGCACCAGAGCTCCACTGTGTCCTGTAGGCTCATCTCTAAAGCTATCTCTTTTCTATTCACTAAATTCAGAGAGAACTGAGAACTCTTCTAATTGGATTCATTGGATTTCTCTTCACTAATCCTCACCCAGCAGTGCTCATTAAGAAGCTGAAAGCCAGCAACTTTTTCCCCCAGCCTCATGTAGCCTGACACCTGATTCTGAAATGGTCTTTAAAGACCCTCACACCAGCTAATGGCATTACCCTCGAGGGGCTCAGTTTTCCCACGCTGACCAGTGGGGGTTTTCCAGCTTAGAGCATCATGTTTACCTGCTCGCCAGGACGTGGAATGAGATGGAATGTCCTCTCCTCCCAAGGCAGTTTGGATTCCTGACTATGGTGCTGTAGCAGCAGGAGACAGGGCTTTAGCCAGCTGTGTCCTGGTTAAGTTACATTCCCCATCTGGTAGTCCTTTCGTATTTTATTTGGAGTTACTCCTAGCCAGTTTTCATCAGGCGTGGGAGAGACAGGCAGGGTGTGAAGAGGGCATTTGGGGTGAGGCTCACCCAGTACATCTAAATCAGTGAGCCTCAACCGTGGCTGTACATTAAAGTCTCTCATGTGATTCTAATGCACATCCAAGACGGAGGAGAATTGCTCTGAATTGGGAGAACCAATAGCAAGCAGGGCTGAGCGCACTGGGGGAGCCAGGTCGGGTGGCGGTGGAGAGCCTTGCCTCGGGCGGCTGGGGCGTGGAGTTCCAGTCCCACCCATCATTCCTGCATGACCTTTGGCAAATCTGTTACCCCACCAGTAAAGTGGACAGTGAGGGGCCATAACTTTCTACTAATAACCTTGCTCTTCAAAGTGCAGTCCCAGATGCCAGCTTCAGCAGCACCTCGGAGCTTGTTGGAAGTGGAGACTCTCAATGCCCACCTGGAATCTGAATCTGTAATTTAACAAGATCCCCAGGTGATTCATGTATTCATTAAAACGTATAAAGCCCTGGTCTGTATGATTAATTTGACTCAGTGTTCTCCAGTCTGTGTCCCTCCCTGCCGCACTGGCTGCCTCACTAAGGGCTCTGAAGAGTCCAGCACTGAACGAACCAGAGTTATTTGGTTCAGCCCAGCATTTGCCACATGTATAGTCTCAGACGCCCTGTTGTTTATGGAGCAGCTAGTACCATTTCTCAAAACACAGTATGGGAAACCCAGCCCTAATTGATCCTTTAAGGAAGTGGCAATTAACCTAATTGTCTGTTGTCAGCTTTAACTTTTAGGTCTATTAACTTAATTACATTGATTGTATATGTGGGAAAAGTACAGGACAGGAAAAAAACCTCCAACGCTGGCTGTATTTGTTTAAAAAAAATCTTGACCCATGGGAGAGGCAGGGTGAACTCAGGGTTCTCCATACAGCCAAGAGCCAGGGGACATGTGGGGTCCTTTACAGATAGCTCTTCTCCCTCTGAGTGGGCATGATCCTTCCTGTTTTATGTCCAGGGAAACCGACCCTCAGAAATGCTGGGTCACAGCTGGTGCATCTGACAGCGTAATCCTCATGCCCTTAACAATTAGCCTTCCTCCTGGCACCTGCCAGGCAGCATAGCTACACAGGGAGGAAGATCCGCTTGAAATGGACAAACCATTCTGTTTCTCCAAAAGGTGGAAACCCTATTCGGGATGAGAGGCCTGGCTGTAATTACAGTTAGTATAGTCAGAGGACCCGGATGTCCCTGATTACTGGGAACTGGCGTTGTGATAGCCCCTCCATACATTAGCTTTCCTTTCTCAGATTCTGGTCTGGGTCTTGAATATCTTTGGAGGAGAAGAAGTAATGCTCATCTTATTAGCAATACCTCACAGCCCTTCAGCTTGTAATGTCTTGAGCACTGGGCTAGGCATGTCGTTGGACTTATAAAATCACACTGGCCTTACAGACAGATACAATGATTCATGATTTATTTTCTTTGTTTTATTTTTAAAGTTAGCGTATGATAAAATTAATGTGTGTTTGTGCACTCTTCTATGAAAGTTAATACTTGTTTATCATGTAATCACCACCATCCAGATACAGGACAGCTCCATCTCTATCACCCCTCACATCTCATGCTGTCACTTTATAGTCATACCATTCATTTGGTTATTTTTTGTGTGGTAAGAATACCTAACATCAGAGCACCCTCTTTTTTGAGACGGAGATTCATTCTTGTTGCTCAGGCTGGAGTGCAATGGCGCAGTCTCGGCTCACTGCAACCTCCACTTCCCAGGTTCAAGCAATTCTGCCTCAGCCTCCCAAGTAGCTGAGATTACAGGCATGCACCATCAAGCCCAGCTAATTTTGTATTTTTAGTGGAGATGGGGTTTCGCCATATTTGCCTATTTTAGATACCTCATGTAAGTGGAATCATGCAGTATTCATTCTGTGTCTGCCTTATTCCACATAACATAATGTCCACCAGGTTCATCAGTGGTGCCACAAATGACAGAATTTCCTTGTTTAAGGCTGGGTAATATTTCAAGATGTATATATACCAACATTTACCCCTTAATAGACATGTAGGTTGTTTCCTCATCTTGGCAGTTACGAATAATGCTGCAGTGAGCATGGGAGTGCAGATGTCTCTGAGATCCTGATTTCAGTTCTTTGGATAAATACCCCAAAGTGGGACTGCTGGATCCTATGGTAGCTCTGTTTTTAATTTGTTGAGAAATCTTCCTCCTGTTTTCCATAGTGGCTTCACTATCTTTCCTTCCCAGCAACAGTGTACAAGGGTTCCCTCTCCCCACATCTTGCCAACATGTCTTTTGTTTTTCTGGTAATAGCCACCCTAGCAGGTATGAGGTGCTATTTCATTGTGATTTTTATTTGCATTTCCCTGATGAATAGAGATTTTGAGCATCTTTTCAAGATCTTGGCCATTTGTATGTCTTGTTTGGAGAAATATCCATTCACATTTTTTGTGCTTTTTAAAATTGGAAGGTTTTTGGCCAGGCATGGTGACTCACGCCTGTAATCCCAGCACTTTGGGAGGCCAAGGTGGGTGGATCACCTGAGGTCAGGAGTTCGAGACCAACCTGGCCAACATGGAGAAACCCCGTCTCTACTAAAAATACAAAAATTAGCTGGGCATGGTGGCATGCGCCTGTAGTCCCAGCTAGTTGGGAGGCTGAGGCAGAAGAATTGCTTGAACCTCCGGGAGGCAGAGGTTGCAGTGAGCCGAGATTGCACCACTGCACTCCAGCCTGGGTGACAGAGTGAAACTCCGTCTGAAAAATTAAATAAAATAAAATAGGGGTTTATTTTTGCCACTGAGTTTAAGGAGTTGCTTATATATTCTGGATATTAGCCCCTTATCAGGTGTATGGTTTGCAAATGTTTTCTTCCATTCTGTAGTTACGTTTTCACTCTGTTAATGTTTTCTTTATTAATTCAATTTTAAAATGGTAAGCCAAGGCACAGAGCTGGAATGGGAATGGCCCAGGACACAGCTGGTGAGGTGCGGGGCTGGGGTCCCAGAGCCTGGCACCTCACATGGTGCTATCCTGCTTTGCTGATTTTTCTTGTTGATTTTTTTTATTCTTCACTAGATCTTCTCTCCCCTCCCAGTTTCACACCAGGAGTTACCAACAGATAGAATTACCTAAAATATCCTTTGAGAACTTTGGGAAACCCTGGTGATATTTGGCGTGTTTTGATGTCTTGCTGGGTCCAAGAGTATGTTCTTGGTGTGCAGAAAGAGTCTCCAAGTCTTCAGGGGAAAGTGGTATGTAGCGGTCCAACCCTGGCCACCCTTTCTGAATGGTCTTCTACCTTGTAAACCCCTCTGAGGACTGACCACAGGTCCCCTGGGGAACGCTGTCAAGTGCCCTTGGAACTGACCCTCACATTGCACTCATTCGGCAGAGCTCTCTGGATTGAAATCCCTTCCTCAGTGTTTACCAGCTGTGGGGCCCAGGACAAGACACTTTGACTCTGCAAGCCTCAGTTTTCCTCATCTGCAAATTGGGGTGCTCGTACTTTCTTTGCGGGGATTTTGTGAGGGTGAGGTGAGCTCACGTGGAATGTGACACAAGTGTACTTGGAGGTGGGGGGACATTTCCCTCTTCTCTGCCTTTCCTGGCGGCATAGTCCTGTGCCCCTCGCCGAGCCGTGATAGATGTCAGTGGTGGGTCTTCTGGTAGGTGGACATGGTAAAACCAGGGCCTCCGGGGTTTGCAGGGCACAGATGCAATCACATGGAAACACCTGAGATGGTCAGACCCAGAGTTAGACCCCTCTCCCTTTGTGGTACCCACACGGCCATAGACATCAAACACCAGTCTGTGGTAAGGGAGAAAGTGGCCAGAGGGTCACACACTCAGGCGCCCCTACCTATCAGCAAGCACCTCAGTAGGTGATTGGGCAAGGTGTGGGCCATGGCCACCTGGAGCGCGAGGCCCTGTGGGGAAGGGACAGCTGACATGCAGCTCTGTTGCTTACTGCCTACAGATGCCCTGATTTTTCAAGAGACAATGAAAATGTGATAAGTTGTGTGAAAATGGTTGGCCACTGATTTCAATTTTATTTCTGTTAAACACCAAACAAATGCTTCTGAGGGCTGACAATAGCCTATGACAGGCAGGGTGCCGCCTGTGTGTCGCACATGGCAGTGTGACCAGGACAGACTCGGGTGGGCAGGACCTTGGGCTCGTGGGAGGTGGCCTAGTGGGCATGGACTCGAAGCTGGAGGCAGAGGAGTGAGGGACCCACAAGTCAATTTCTTTGGGCACAGGCAGCCTCGGGGCCCCATCCCACGCTAAGCCGCCTGCCACCCGGGGCTTGGCCTGGCCCTAGGACCTTGATTCCTTCAGGTGGCAGCTGGGGCTCCCCTCCTCTGATGGTGTGGGAATGGCACCACCGGCCCCTGCCATTGGACCTGCTGTCCTCTTTGGTGATCCTAGGGCTGGCCCACGTCCCTTTGGAGTGACACACCCTTTCTGCAGATCCTTCAATACCTTCGTCCCCGGGGTGTCTTTCAGGTGACTTCCCACCCGGGGTGTCTTTCAGGTGACTTCCCAGGGACATGCTGTGATAACAGTAGTGCCCAAAATAGTCACTACTTACCGAGTGCTAGACTAAAGGCTTTTCTTGGATTCCCTCAGTCCATCCTCAAGTCAGGTAGGAGCCATTTCCCATTCCCATCTTCTTGAGGAGGACGCAGGGTATAGAGGGGGAACAGGACTTGGCTGAGGTCACACAAACAGCAGGTAATGCAGCTAAGACCCAAGTGCCTGTCTCTGTGCCAAAGCTGGCTTTCTCAGCCAGTATCATGCCCCAGGAGGGGAGTGTTGTTGCCTTGATTTTCTTGCAACCCCTCCATGGATACCCCCCATCTACTCAGTTGTGTTTACAGTCTGTTGCCTTGGGGGCAACACACTGTAGAAGTGGAAGCCTTGGGGGGCCCTGGTTGCTGGAGAGGAGGCCGGGCCTGGTGACCATTTCCTACTACCCTGTGCATCTGTGGGCGAGAGATTATGCTGAGCCCCTGCCGGGGGAGCCAGGAGGGCGTGCAGCACTTCCTGTGGGCAGTGGGCAGGGCGGAGGATGCTCTGGCCAGTGCCCAGGGCCCCTGTCCACACACCAGGAGCAGGCTGGGCCGTAGAGTCATCTGTTGGTTGAACACATTGATTGAGGGCCTGTGTGCCAGGTATCATTCTAGAAACAGGGGACATAGTGCTGGGCCAAACAGACAACCCCTGCCCTGCAACTCATGATTTAAAATTCATATTTTAATTCTGGTATTTTGCTTCTCTCTCTCTTTTAAGTAAATACACTTTTTATTTTGGAATAGCTGAGATTTACAGAAAAGCTGCAAAGCTAGTACAGACACCCTGCATCTATTCTGCGAGGGTCCCCACCTTCCATTACCACATTCTCACCACTAAGAAGCTGACCTTTGCTCATGAATATTCTCTAAACTCTGGGCTTTATTTGGATTTTGCCCATTTTCCACTGATGTCCTCGTGGCACCCCAGGATCCCATCCAAGGTCCCACATTTGCATTCAGAGCCCGTGTGTCCCCAGGCTCCTCTGAGTGGGGGCAGTTTCTCAGTCGGTCCCTGTTTTCTATGACCTCGGCAGCCTTGAGGGAGACAGGCCAGGCATCCTGTAGAATGTCCTCAGCCTGAGTTTGTCTGATGTTTCTTCCTAAGTGGACAGGATTATGGTTTTGGGGAAGCATCCCCCGAGGTGAAGCGTCCTTCTCAGCACATCCCGTGGGGGCCCATGGCATCCATTTGACCTCTCTGGTGATGTCGGCCTTCAGTACCTGGTTAAGTCCTCATTTGGGTTGGTGGACTTTCTCCCCCTCCCCCAATCCCCTGCACCCGTCTTTCCTGTAAAGTGACCCTCCTGGAGGGAAGTGGACTGACTCCCAGCATCTAAAATCCCTTGCGTGATGCTACGTGACTTAACAGTGCCTCTTTCTGCGCTGTCTGTGCAGGATGCCCAGCACTGGGCACTTTGACTCACTTCTGAGCCCAGCAGCATAAGATGGGGCAGGAGAAGGAGCTTGTAAGAACCCATTGTCCTCCCTGGCCTGCCCCTTGTGCCAGGCTGATGTCAGGTGGTTTACAGTCATGATCTCATTTCACCATCATTACACACCTGCGTGATAGGAGGAACTGTCTTGGCTCTGAGTTGGGAGACAGCAGAGCTAGGATTGCAGCCGATCTGGGTCCCCGCTCCACAGTCTTTGGATTATGCCCTGTGCCCTTTGTAAGAAGAGCCAATAAGAACGGCTATAGGAACCATGTCATAAGAGTAACCTTCAAAGGACTAGGAAGGTTTCTCCCGGCACAGGGAAGTGTTTTAAGAGGTGAGCATGAGACTTGACGCAGAGTCTTTTAGGCCCCTTACAGTAGACAGTGGTGGGCCTGTCTGGAGCTCATTGCTGTGGATTCAGGATGTGACTCTTGACTGCCGTGAGGACTAAATAAGTTTGCCTCTGTAAAGCCCTTAGAACTGTGCCTGGCATCTGTTAGGTGCTTGATATCTATTCATTATAGAAAAAAGCACCAGGATATCCAGGCTGTCAGAGAAGATTTATGGATGGGCAGGAAATTGGACTAGAGATACCTCCTTTGTGTTAGCCTAAGTCAGCTAATTCCTATAAACAACCTGCAGATCTCAGTGTTGTAATGCAACACACGTTTATTTTTTCTCAGTGTAACTTATGCTGGAACTTGATGACTGCTCATGAAGTCCCAGCAGAAGATGGGGTGCTCCGCTTCCCCTGGGTACTCAGAGGCCTTGACTCCTTCCGTCTTCTGGCTCTGTCCTCCTCTGGGGTGTGCTGGATCCTCTCCTTGGCCTGGCAGTGGTGGGGAGAGAAAGGAGGATGGGGACAATTGGCTGGCAGGTCAAGATGTGGGGCCATCACTTCTGCTCACACTCCTTTGTCCAGAACTCAGAGACCTGGTCACACCTAACTGCAGGAGAGGTCAGCAAATACAGTCTAGCAGTGTGCCCAGAGGAAGAGGAAAGAAAGCGCTTTCATGGGCACGTTCATAAGCGTGTCTCTACCATGGCAACTGAATCAGTGCTTTTTACCCTTCCACTATTCTGCTACTATCATCATAATTTTTGGCAGATTCCTAAACAGCATGTGATATATATATATATTTGTTGTTGTTGTTGTTGAGAGGGAGTCTTGCTCTGTTGCCAGGCTGGAGTGCAGTGGCATGATCTTGGCTCACTGCAACCTCTGCCTCCCGGGTTCAAGTGATTCTTCTGCCTCAGCTTCCCAAGTTAGCTGGGACTACAGGTGCGCGCCACCACACCCAGCTAATTTTTGTATTTTTAGTAGAGACGGGGTTTCGCCATGTTGACCAGGATGGTCTCGATCTCTTGACCTCATGGTCCACCCGCCTTGGCCTCCCAAAGTGCTGGGATTACAGGCATGCGCCACCGCGCCCAGCCACATGTGTTATTTACTTAATATTTTTTCCTTGAATTAATCAGTTTTTGAACTTAACACTTTTCTTGATGAAAGGTGACCTTATAACGTCTTTGAAAATGGAAAAGCAATAGCTCCTGCTGTAAATTGATACAAATAATCTCAATGTATTTGGTTCTCACTAGCTTCTGGTGCCTGGTGAAGTTGCTGGGTCTGTTAAAAAAGAGATATTAGCAAGTGCTAGAGAGAAGAGATGTTGAAGATATAGTAGTACCACCCTGAGACTTTCTCGTTGATATTCTGAGCATACTCAAAAGAGAGCTGAACAGGGAATAACTTTTTTCACGGTGAGGTCTGATGTCATTTAACCACCAGGGAAGTGGGGTTCATTCCTTTTTTTCCCTCCATCAAAAATGTACTGGAGGGATTCTGGGGAAAACAAGACAGACACTGTTTCCACCTTCATGATGATTCCAGGCTATTGGGGAAGATGGGCAGAACAGCAGGGAACAAATCATTGCACAAGTGGTTATTTTCCATTATGATGAGTGCTGAGAAGGAAGGCAAAGTAGATGGGGTGACAGAGAGTTTATAGAGAAGGAGCTCACTGGATTAGCTTGGCTAACTAGTACTCTTCCTCAAAAAAGATC
The DNA here is from genome assembly GCF_009828535.3 of Hylobates moloch. NCBI lineage: Eukaryota > Metazoa > Chordata > Mammalia > Primates > Hylobatidae > Hylobates > Hylobates moloch. The sequence goes on from NW_026652281.1 coordinate 150,022,167, forward strand.
TTCCCAGACTGCCTCTTCAACCTAACTTGGGTCACCTGCCACCCCTTTTCTGGCCGCACCTTTTTATGACACCTAGACAGGTCCTTCAGATCACCTGGCACAATTAGCACAGTTTGCAGTGATTTGTTTGTGCAGTTTGTCATCTTGTGTCTGTCTTCCTTGATGGAGTCTTAAGTCCTCGAGAGCAGGGGCCATATCTGTGTGTTCGTCACTGGATCCTGGTGCTGAGCCAGGGTCTGCATGCTGTGGATGGTCAGTAAATATTGATTGAATGAAGGAAGTAGAGAGACAGGGAGGAAGGGTCCAGCTGAGACCCTCCTGCAATGTGGCAGAGGGGTTCACCTCCGCAAGAATGGAGGACTTCATTGCTATATCCCTTTGCGTTTGGAAAATGTTTCTAGTTTTCTCCTAAGTGCATCTGAAAGAATTTATTTTGACTGAGTCCTGAGGAATTGGGAAGTCAGACATTACTGAGGCCCTGCCTGAAGGAGGGGTGGGTGGCCCACTACCTGTCCTGATGGGAGGCCACCACATGCCAGCTCCCCTTGCTTGAAGCCATGTTAGTCCCCAGAACAGGACTAAGGAAGCTGGGAGAAGACACCTGACATTCCACCTTTACTTCTGCCTGGGCATTAGGATTCACTGTAATTATTCCCATTTTGAGGAAATGGAGACCCAGAGAAGTTGAAGACCTGGCTCAGGGTCATACCTCTGGCAAAGTAACAAACCCAAGCCCTAGCTCTTCTTTCCGACCCCCAGAAAGTAATGCTTTCCGTTAGATCACCTAACCCTGGAAATCTTAGTTGCCTGTTTTTGAGTTGAGCAACTGTGCTCTCTCTAGCAAACTGGCCAGTTTCCCTAATCACCTGGGGCCCTGTGCGGATCCGGGAGAATTAGATTCAGGTGGCCTGGGAATCTGCATTTTCACCAGTGTCTTCAGTGATTCTTAGGGTCAGGCAAGCTGGGGAGACCCTGAATAAGGCTTCCCCCATTATGTTCCCAGTGTAACTCTGGAACCAGGTACCACAAATCTTTGTTAACCTAGTAATGACCATCACAAAAGCCAGTGATGGGACTAAGACTTCAGAAAGCCCTTGAAGATGTGTGTCCTCTAGGGATCATTGTTTCTCTGCAGATGAGGAAGCTGAGGCTTTAGGGGGTTGAGAGTTGGGGGTCACACCTGCAGGAACGCAGCTCTTCTGAATTTGAATCCCATACGTTTTCCAGTTGATGGCCTGCCATCATATGTGTCTTGGTGAATGTTAGGTCATCACATACCCCCAGTGACAGCAGCTGTGGGTCTCCTCTCTGTCCTGGTGCATAGCACAAGACCTCACCCACGCTTTCTGCACTCAACTTGTTTCTGGAAGGCAGGGAGGAAGGAAGCTGCCAGTGCTAGACATTTGCAGGGGAACGGGGGTGGGTAGGTGGTGATAGTAGAAGTAAAAACATTCGCTGAGCATCTCTGGGGTATCGGGAGCAGTGCTACAAACTATCAATATCATCTTCTTCTGTTCTTACCCGTCGAGTTGGGGCTTTTATTTGCCTCATTTTACAGGTGAGAGAACCGAGGTGGAGTGATCTAATCTAGCGTTGGGTGTGTGTCAAAGTCGTGGGCTGATTAGAATTAGTAAACACGGAAGCTGGAGGGGTCCCAGGATGGGTTCAGTGTCGCCCTGATGTACCCAGCAAGCCAGGTGGCAGGAGCTGGTTCCACCTTTCGGGCCTGCCTGACTTTCCCCAATTCGGCTTCCGTTGGCCAAGCTGCAAAACTGGGTCACACTTGAAGCCAGGTGATTGGTCAAAGCTGAGTTAACCCTGAGTCAAAGGAGGGCATGAGGTTCGCCTACCCGCCCCCTCCCTGCCCCACCCCACCCCACCCCACCCTGGGCCAGGCCCCTCACAGTGGAGCCACACAGACACGTCATCCTGCTTGGGCCTCCGCCTGCCCCACACTCACCGGAGCATGACCAGTCAGCCACCCGGGATTTGGCTGTTCTAGAGGCACTGTTCTATGCTGCCAGGCAGACCTGGGACAGCTGGGCTGAGGGCTCGGGGGAGTAGAGGGAGGTGGGCACAGTGTAGTGCGGAGAGGCCTAGGGCTTTGGAGTCTGGTGGACCTGGGTGCTGATCCTGGTGCTCCCACCCACTCGTTGTGTGTCCTTGGGCAGCTCACTTCACTTCTCTGAGTCTGTTTTCTGATCCACAAATGGGGATATAACCCTGACCCCAAGCAGCCGCTGTGTAGAGTTAACAAGAGCCTCATATAGCCCTAGGTCTTATTTCAGTGTCGAGCCCCTCTTTTCTTCCTGCATTTATGAAACTTCCTGACACATTTGGTCTTCTAAAGCGGAAGTTGCAAACTGGTGGCATCAGAGGTTGAGTTTTGCCCACAAATGTGATTATTTGGCCCTCACATTTTTAAAAAATTGAATTTTATGTCAGCATTTTTGAATGAAAATATTTCACATAAAAATTTGGATTTCCAGCCGGGCACGGTGGCTCACGCTTATAATCCCAGCACTTTGGGAGGCTGAGGTGAGCGGATCACTTGAGGCCAGGAGTTCGAGCCTGGCCAACATGGTGAAACTCCATCTCTACTGAAAATACAAAAAATTAGCTGGGCGTGATGGCATGTGCATGTAATCCCAGCTATTCAGGAGGCTTAGGCAGGAGAATCCCTTGAACCCGGGTGGTGGAGCTTGCAGTGAGCTGAGATTGCACAACTGCACTCCAGCCTGGGCAACAGAGCGAGACTCCGTCTCAATAAATAAATAAATAAATAAATAAAAATTCAGGCACAGTGGCTCACATCTGTAAAGCCAGCACTTTGGGAGGCCGAGGCGGGCAGATCACCTGAGGTCAGGAGTTCAAGACCAGCTTGACCAATATGGTGAGATCCCGTTTCTACTAAAAATAGAAAAATTAGCCGGGTGTGGTGGCATGCACCAGTAGTGCCAGCTACTCAGGAGGCTGAGACAGGAGAATCGCTTCAACCTCGGAGGTGGAGGTTGCAGTGAGCTGAGATTGCGCCACTGCACTCCAGCCTGGGTGACAGAGCAAGACTCCGTTTCAATAAACAATAAAAAAATTGGATTTCCAATGCATCTGGAAAAATGGACCTCAGTGGCCACATGGCAGCCCAGGGCTGTTGCTGGGCAGACCTCTGGGACCTTAAAGCGGGAGATATGAGAGCCAGGATCAGGTTGCAGGGCCCTAGACAGGGACAGGGGGGTGTGGTCACCTCAGGGGCTTCAGGTGCCCGAGGACCCCTCTGAGACATGAGGACAGTCTTCCATTGTGACTGACTTAATTCTCCCTAGTAAGGAGGTGGCTTTTAGAGTCTGGATGCCCCTGGGTAAAAGGGCTCCACTTACCAGCTCCTTGGGTCAGTCACTGACTTGTCTGTGCCGCTTTCTCATTTGCAAAACAAGAGTAATGGGTTGTTAGTAAGCACCATGGTAAGCACCCCACTCGTGTCAGCAGCTCATATGAGTCTATCCCAAGTAGGAGATTTGCCCAAGATCTTCTTTGAGAGATGTCTTTCTAAAGGTTCCTGGAGAGATAGGCCTGTGTCTGGAAATCCCAGGCAGGGACTCTGACTGTGATCAGGCCTCCGCCTGTCAATGGGTGAACCAGCCAAAAGGAGACCGCCAAAGCATCAGGGGCATTGCCATGATTTGATTGGGAGGGAGTGTCAGTGTTGCATTTTTTGTACCCCCACTTTGAGCCCTGTGCTTAAAGACACCATCGAGGCCACCCCCTGATGGTCTTGGGAATGGATAGAGCTGAAAAGAGTGAGTCCCAGAGGCAGCTCTTCATTTTCCAGAACACAGGCAGGGCTGCCAGGTGCCCTTTGTGGGCTTGTTAGCCTGCAGGAGCTGGTTTCTGCTGACTGATGCTAAGTCAAAGAGGTCTCCTGGCTCTAACTCAGACACTTCCTCATACGGTCTTCTTAGTGGGCTTCGTGCTGACAGTGGATGCCAGGGACCCAGGCAGGGAGGTCTCCCTTTTGAAAGGGGCCACTGGCCTTTGGGAAATAGTAGAGACCAGTGATTAAGAGCTTGATCTCCAGAGCCCCTCATAGGCCATCAGTGACATGAGAGCAGAGACCGGCTCAGCCTTGTTCTCTACCAGGTCCCCAGGGCCAAGGACACTGAAAGCCCTTTTTAAAAAAAGTGTTGAATAGTAAATGAGCAGGGTCTTCCTCTTGGGTCTGAACCTCAGCTCTCCTACTTGAAGCCTCTCTTGACTTGCCAACAACTTACCGTGTCATCAGCGGGGATGGTAATGGTTCCTTCCTCCTGGGGGACAGTAGAGTTTCAGTGAGGTAACGTGTACATCACTCAGCATGGCACTCAGCCATGCAACGTGCTCAGCACATGTGGCTGTGATGACTGTTTGGTTTGCACAGGCATTTGTATGTGTGGACCTTGACACAGGTTCCCACACAGGACTCTGGCCCCATGGGTGACGGTGTTACAGCTGTCCTTTTGGAATCTTCACCTCACCTAAGCTCCCTGTCAGTAATAGCCCAGAGGAGAGAGGGCATGTGGGTTTGGCCAAGGGAGAGGATCTCTGGGGAAAGTCACCCTGTTTGTCCAAGAAGCGCCTGTGTGTACGTGTAGGTATGAGTGTGCAAATGTGTGAAACTGCGTGTTCATGCCTTTGCTGCAGGCCCACAAGGTGGTTTACCATGTGCTGTTGTTGCCTGGAAAGGTATTGCGCAGGATGCCGTGTGGTATGATGTCCGTGGCCCCAGCAGCCCCAGTGACTGGTGAGCGGCTCCTGGGTCTGCTCCTGCCTCCAGTGGTAGCAGCCACAGGAGTCCCGGCTGCAGCCCCCATGGCAGCCCCCATCGTGCTGGGTGTTGGCTTTTGGAAATCCCTGCATACCTGCAAGGGCTCCCGTGGTGGGGGTGGAGGTGGAGGAGCTGGTCAGGCCGCCCAGAGGCATCTTCCTCAGTGGAGCCTTCTGCCAGGTACCTCTCAGCTGTTTTCCAAATGACTACTTAGCATTTCCCTGCCTCTATCCCCACAGCAGCCCTGTAGGGAAGGAGTGGCCCATTTCACAGATGAGAAACTCGAGGCTTACAGAGTCAGTCTGCGCAACTGGGGCTGGGGGCAATGTGCTGGTTAAAATGCAGATTCCCGTCTCCCGCTTACTCCCCGCCCCGGAGGATGGGATGTGGGAATCAGGGTCCAGGCCTTGGTGTTCTAAGCAGCCTCTCCAAGGAGCTGCGATGTCAGGAGAGTGCGAAACAGAAGCAGGAGCCTTGGGCCTTACAGTTCTGGGAATGTGCTCTGGCCCTGCTGTTTGCTCAGTTGGGGCAATTGCATCAGCTTCCTGGGCTTCCTTCAGCTTCCTCAGCTGTGAGCTGGAGAGAGTAGTGCCCACCTCCAAGGGTCCTGGTGAAAATTCCATAATCAGTTTGTGTATCTCACTTGGGATAGTGGAATGCCTGGAGAGTTCAGTAAAATGGTTTGTTGCTATTATTCCACGTGGGATTTACTACACAAGCAATTTCAGAAACATCCAAAAAAGATATCCATGTGCGTAATTGACAGTAGTGTATCTGCTCATCTCCTTTGAAGTGGGAGTTTCACAGGATGGTGAATCAGGGTGGCTCTACCCCCATTTTAGAGATTAAACTACAGCAGCCAGGGCACGGTGGCTCACGCCTGTAATCCCAGCACTCTGGGAGACCAAGACAGGAGGAGCACCTGAGTCCAGGAGTTCGAGACCAGCCTGGGCAACATAGTGAGACTCCATCTCTACAAAAAAAAAAAAAAAATTAGCTGGCCATGGTGGCCTGCACCTGTGGTGTCAGCTACTCAGGAGGCTGAGGCAGGAGGATTGCTTGAGCCCGGTAGGTTGAGGCTGCAGTGAGCTGTGATCACGCCACTTCCACTTCAGCCTGGACAACAGAGCAAGACTGGCTCAAAAAACAAAAAAAGAAACTACAGCAGACCCTCGAATAATGTTTTGTTATAAAACATTGATGAGAAAAAAAATTATTTCCTGGCTGGGGCCACTGTCTGTGTTAGGTTTGCACGTTCTACCCACGTCTGTGCGGCTCTTCTGCAGGCACCCCCACCCACCTACCCCTGGTTTCCTCCCACATCCCAAACCTGTGCCTGTCAGGTTCATCAGCACGTCCCCATGGTCCCGGTGTGGGTGGGTGTGGGTGTGTGGGCGTGTGTGCCCTGCAATGGGAGGGCATGCTGGCCAGGGCTGGTTCCCACCTTGTTCCCTAAGCAGCTGGGATGGGCTCTGGCCACCCGTGACTTGGAACTGGAATAAGTGAGTAAACAGTGATCTTACTTGTTTTGACGAATCTTTCTAAGTGTATGTACAGCTCACATGTATTTTAATGTCTAATAGTAGAAGTGTTTTGATCTTTATTTGGAAGTTTGGTGTTTTTGTGACCAGAAATATGCCTTAGGAAGTTAACTCTTGTTTATATCCATTAGCCTGTGGGGAAATTGTTTTTCATCTTATGCCGTTTCCCTCAAAGTCATGGTTTCCAAGAACCTACCGAGAACCTTAAGTGAGGCCTTGCTGTACTGAGGGGCCACCTGGGACTCACATAGGTGTTTAGCTACCAGGGCTCTGGGGCTCCTGAAATGGACCCCTTCAGAGAGCTACCTGGGCTGTGTCCCCCCAACGGACAGGGGTGGGTGTGGGTTGGGATGTCACAGGTCACTGCACCACCTACCACCTCCCTGGAGTGGCATTTCCCAGAACACCAGGACACACTGCCGGGAGAGCACTGGTTTCCAGGAGAGCAGTGGGGGTGGGGGAGGAAGCATGCCTACCTGTCTCCCATACCTGATCTGGACCCAGAGAACAGGGCCCCGAGGTGCTCCACGCCCCATACCTCTCTGCTGGGGGCTCTACCCACAGCCCTTCTGCTGAGATGGTCTCGGGCCTAACCAGGACCTCGCTGGCCCGTTTGCTCACTCAGTCATGTAAGAGGTGTCTGTTGCATGTTTACTGTGTGCCGCGCCCTGTGCTGAGGCTGGGGTATCCGGCTGACCCCACAGACATGGTCCCCACTGTCATGGGGCTTACAGTTAAACAGGGAAGATGGACAGTTGGGGGGATCGAGAGTTTTCCCAGCAAGAATATCCAGGGAACTCTGGGGATGTTCTGATCCAGCCTTGCGCAGGGTGCGAGGAGGTCCTCCCCACGATGTTCAACTCAAGGCCTTAGTGAGGAGCAGAGCTGGTTTGGTGCTGGGGCAGGGAGCCAGGCCCGTCCAGCACGTGGTGCACCAATGAGGGAATGCACCAGGCAGGCAGAGCCTTTGGGCACGGCGAGGAGTGTGCCCTGTCCTCAGCACAGAGAGGCCACGCCTTGTGTGGGGGAGCCGGGTTCCATGTGGGCTGTGAGCGGCCCGCTCAGCCTGTGCTTCGGAGGCTGGCCTGGGTGCAGCCCGGTGGGGGCCAGGCCAGCGGCTGCCAGCTCCTGTGACGTCCAGTCTTTTTGCCACATCGACTTGATGTTTTGAAAATGTTGACCTTTAGTTCATCAAATGTCACTTATTAAATCATAAGTCACATCCCATTCAATTAAAAAAAGACAATGGACTGGTGACTCAGTGTGTGGTCTCTTGGCAGGAGAGACCCTGAAGCACTGAGGCCAGAGGAAGACATGCGCCTTGTCAGTGATCCCTGCATCCCTAGGGATGGGCAGCATGTCATTCCTGTGAGAGGCTGGACTAGAGAGAGAGACTGGGTTGGCAGCCAGGCTGGAGAAGCTGTGACCAGGCTGGAACGCCAGGCCCAGGCAGGTGGACTTGAAACTTACTCACAAGAAGCAAAGAGCCCTGTTGGAAAGGTGAGGTTTGGCCAGTCAGGCCAGAAAGGAGTCAAGGCCATGTATGCGGTAGTGCTTGACTGGAAGAGAAGCAAATGGCAAAATGTGTACAGGCAGGGAGTGAATCAGGGGGCTTCCTGGAGGAGGGACACTTGAGAGATGAGTTGGAGTGAAGTCAGTACAGGTGAAGGGATTCTAGCCAAGGGCTCTGCAGCCCGATGAGAGGCTGGGAGGTGGGGAAAAAGCGGGGGATACAATGGGCAGGTGAGATGGGGCTGCGTGTGCTGTGCTGCCTCAGGCACTGGGGAGCCCTAGCCGGTTCTTGAGCGTGCGTGTTGCTCAGGAAGAAAAATAAGATCAAGTGAATGTAAAAGCTGCCTACAGCTTGGAGGAGGGAGCACCAAGTCTTTTGGTATGGGTTAGAACGGTTCCCAGAGGCTGTGAGGGGAGGGTTCTCCCTGCTGAGATGACTGTGCCTTATTCAGACCTTCATGGAGATGGAAGACAGACTGTGGAGGCCAACCTGAGACTGAATTGTAGCCTTGCCCTCCTACCCTTGCACCTCAGTATCCCCATTTATGAGGTGGGAGAAACAGTAATCTGCCTCACGGTTGTGCGAAACGTAATTAAGCCGTGCATACAAAATGCCTGAAGCATACTGTAGGCGTGTAGACAGCACTGGGGTAGCCAAGGGTTGCGGCCCCTGAAAACCCCACAACAAGAAGTTCACAGTTGGGGAATTTAAGAGCTTTTTGAAAAAACAGTGTTGGGGCCCCAAGGCCACCAGTAGACCTTAGGAACATGATGTACGCTGGAGTTCATTAAAATAACACGGTAAAGAGACTAGCCACCATGTTTTATGTATCTTAAATTAGGAATAAGGGGAACTTCTTTAAGCCTCAGTTTCCTCATTTGTAAAATGGGGCTAGTGACTGCTTCACAGGGCTGTTGTGAGAATGAAATGAATGGGGCTGAGACACTTGGCATTGGATGTGGCTGACGTAGGGTCTCAGGTGATATCCCTGGAATGGTTCGATTCATTGCCATGCACCATCCTTCCTCAATAAAGGGGTACACATTTCTGCTCCAGTAATTTCAAGGAGATGCTTATAAATATGCGTTCTTTCCTTGCAGACATGCCCGGGGTAGGAGACTTCTCTTGAGCCTGGGATTCACGGCCTTGTGTGCAGCAATGAACAGTCACAGCTCTGGCCCCACCCTTTGCTGGCTTTGGGACCTTGGGCAGGTCCTTCATCACCCTGGGACTCAGTTTCCTCATCTGTAACAATGGGCTAATAATGGTGGCCCCCCCCCCCCCCCGCCACCCTCAAGCATTGTGTGAGGCCAAAATGAGAGTAGTGCACATGAACTGCCAATAAAGGCTCAGCCATGGCCATGTGGTCATGGACCCCCTCCTCCTGGGGTCCCACGTGGCCCCAGGACCCCAGGCGCCCTTCTTCCACGGAACTTGGCTTCCTCCCCGGGTTCTCGTCTTACAGCTTACGTTATGGTTCCTGGAGTGAGAGGAGTAAAATTGGTCTCCCCATCTGCTCTCTGCTTTGCCTTCCTTTTCACTTTTCATCTCCCCGGGCTGTTCATTCGCTCATTCATTCATACATTCACTCACTGACACATTTACAAATATTTATACTGGTCACTGTGCCAGGCACTGCAAGACCTGGTGGTGAACGGCAGGGATATAGCCCCTGCCCTCATGGAGTCTTGGGCTTCAGCAATTAAACATCCAATTAAATGTATAATTCTCAGTTGACATGTAACTATAAAGGAAAAAAACAGGGGGCTGTGAGGCCTGCGTCTTCTAGGGGATCGGGGGAACCTGACTGCAGTGGTATTTGACGGCTGTCTGAAAGGTGCTTAGGGTTCACTGGGCCACTGAGAGGCAGGGAGGCCCAGGTGGAGGGAGAGCATGGGCAAAGGCCCTGAGGTGGGAGGTCACAGGTCGGCCGGCTGAAGTGGCTGCCGGACAGAGGGCTGGGGAGTGCCAGGTCTGGAGGACTCAGCTGGCCAGGCTGTGAAAGCTGCATAAAACACCGTAAGGAGTTTATCCTGAGAAGCTTCAGCCCTTACAGGGCTGTGGGCAGATCCTCACGAACTCTGGATGGGAAGGGAAGAGCGGACCCATTCGGGGTCTCGGGCAGCGTCTGAGCAAGGGGCCGGTGGTCTGCGCATCTGCACACCAGGCCCTTCCTCTTCACTCACACGCTACAAGAACAACTCACAGATTGTACTTAGTCCTGAATCCTGGTGGTGACACAGAAGAAAGTCATAGACACTCGGGGTGGGGCAGAGGGGCCCTCACTGAGTCCTCTGCTGTCATCCAGCCCTGATGATCGATTCTAATCCAGGCGGCTTCTGAGGACACGAGGAAAAGGCTGTTAGCATAGGCCCTACTGCGTACCTGGCAGACCCAAGTTCATCATCTCAGCTGACCTTACCAGCCCACCGCGGGCATGGGTGGGGATCCCCTGTTGTCCACAGAAAGAAAACAGGGCTGGGAGCTTGTGAGGGCCCTGCCCAAGATTCCAGGGCCCCTGCCAGCCAGATGTTTGGGGCCAAAGTCCATGCTTCCCTGACCTGTGGGTAACACGGGGGAGAGCACGTTCCTGTTTCTGAAGTACTTTGGACAGTCACACCAGGTCAAAAGCTCTTTGTGGTCAAAAGCTACAAGGCCTGTGGCTGGGGGAGCTGCGCCGAGGACGTGATTTTGAGGCTTTCTTAGTCCAGACTTACCTTCATAGCTTCCTGGGATCTCCCAGGTCTGGGTTGTCATCGGCGCCCTTACCAGGGAGGGCTCTGCTCCCCTAAATGCCCCTGTGCACCTGCCCCAGCCCCTTCCCTCCTCCTGGTGCTTGGGTCATGCCGTTCCCTGTGCATGCCAGTCCCCTTACATGCACATTTTTCCTCTATGATTTTTCCTGTTTTGATGAGATACTGCTCTTGGCCATGCTGGTTCCCAAGAGGGGACCAGGCCCCGGCCTGGCCAGCCGGTCATTCAGGAACTTTGCTCCTAGGCCCAGCCCCACACCCAGCCGCATTCCACTAGGGCCAGAACCCTTGAGCTCCGTGTGAGTGGGGCCTGTCCCACCCACCCCCAACTCCCATGGCCGCCTCCTTATCACCCTTCCCAGCTGATGGAAAAGGCCATGTTCCAGCCTGGAATTAGCTTGCCCCATTTCTGTTTTCTTCCAGACTGAAGGGTGGGGAAAAAAATGTCCTAAAGGTCACAGTGCCGTCCCAAGCCTGTGAAGTGTGGCTGCTCTCATTGGCTCAGGGAGCTGCCGCAGGTGCCTGGGGCTGCTGGTTGCTTCTTTGCCACCTCTGAGGGAATCACCTTAAAAGCCCCCTTCTTAGGGCCCCTGGAGCCCTCCGTAGCCCTCACACCTCCTGCACTGGGTCTGGGCTGGAGTGCAGCCCTTACTCCTCTCCTCCACAGGTACCCTTGGGCAGGGGACAGCCTGCCCAGCTGTACACAGTGGCCTTGCCAAGACCACAGCGTGGTCCATAGGTGGTGGCTTCAGGATTTGGAAGCCCGGTTTCTCAACTCCAAACTCCGCAGTCAGCACTTTGGGGTTCTGGATTGTTTGTCGGCTGGGTTAGCTCTGTTCTATTTTTCAACTGTTTCTTGCCTTTAAGCTGTGCTTTGCCTACAGGCCTTTTCTTAATTATTCAGCTCTACCAGAGGTGCTTCTGTAGAAAGTACTTGTCCTGAGCAATTTCAAGCTTTTAATCTTACCTTTGACGCATATTTAACCATCCCATGCTCCTATGTGTTTGTTCATTTCTTATTCGTTCTTTCACCGAACAGCATTGATTCAGTGCCAGGGAGGGGCAGGGACAGAGGTGAACAGGACGTGTCTCCAGCCTCAGGTAGCTCAGGTGTGTGAGGCAGTGCGCTCAAGTGGGCTCATCAATTCCCTGACGGGGAACTAGCAGAGGAGGGCAGGAGGGCGTGGAGAGGTGTGGCAACCTTGAAGGACTTTGGTGATGATGATGATGATCATAGCCAGCCCTGAATAGGGTTCTCTTTATGCCTGCACCATTCTGCCCCCTCACATCTGTTAATGTGCTTCATCCCCACAACCAGTCATTAGGAACAACTTACACATTGGGAAGCCAAGGCACAGAGAGGTTAATTAACCTGCCCAGGGTTGCCCTGAGCCAGGGCAGAGCCGGGATTTGAACCCAGGCCTCCCGGCTCCTGCATCTGTTCTCCTTACCACCGCACCACACTGCATGCACGGGAGCTCTCTGGATGCAGGGATGGGAGCAGTGTGTGCAAGCCTCAGAACTGTGACCGTGAAAGAAACAGACTGCTCCGAGGCTTTGCTGCAGAATCTGGGCCAGGAGATGTCTGGGAGGAAGCCACCCTTGGGCTGGGGCCAAGCATGGGTCCTGGGGTCAGGACAAGGAGAGGGACTGGTGCTTGAGTCCTTTTGGAGCTGCAGATCCACAGTGGGCTTCTGAATGATCTTGTGTGAGGAAGGAGTCCAGGGTGTTAGCCACGCCTGTGTTTCTTTGTGAGCACAAAAACATATTCCATAGCCAGAGTTCCACAGTGTTTGGAGCTCTGCCTGAGGACCTAGGCCGGGGCTGTGTGGGGAGGAAGGGCTGGCGAGGGCGGATGTAGGCTCAGCCAGCCTCGGCCGGAGAGCGGCCCTGGCACTGACCGCCCGGGGTCACTCTGGGTGAAACTCATCCACCCTCCTGGGCACTCTGCGCTCTGCTTCCAGTCCACCGCCGAAAACAAGCCGAGTCCTGCCGCAGCCTGCAAGGCCTGTGGGATGTGTCCTCCATTCGCCTCGCTGACCTCGTCCCGTGCCACCTGCCCTTCCCTGCGTGCCAGCCGCAGTGGCCACTGCTGCTCCTGACACAGGCCAGCCACACACCCACCTCAGAGCCTTGGCCAAGCACTGGCCATTCCCTCTGCCCAGAATGCTCTTCCCGGGCACTTGGCATAGTGGCTCCCTCCTTCCCCTCAGGTCTCTGCCCTGACCTCACCCAGCCTGCAGTGCCCTCTGTCCGGCTCTGTCAGACCCCCGTGTTCTCTTTCATAGCTCCTCCCACCCTCTGGAACAGTCCCATCTCCCTTTGGCTTGTTTATTATCTGTCCCCTCCATGGGAACCTCAGTTCCTCAGAGGCGCAGGCTTTGCCTGTCTTGTTCATGCCTGTTGCCCCAGTGCCATCAATGGAGCCTGGCACTTGTGGATGCTGACTACTCGTTGGCTGAATGAATGAACCTCAGTTGCCTTATTTGTAAAATGGGAAGCATCACACTGATCTACTAACGTTGGTGTAAAGATGAAAGGCATGTTATTTGGGTCAAGACACCCAGACCGTGCCTGACACATAGTAGGTACTTAGGAAGTGGTAAATGATGCGTGTGTCAGCCCAAGTGTGAATTACTGGCCTTGTTTAGACAACGTGTACACGGCATAGCTCTGGTTTTTTGACATTGCCAGGATAGCCTGGTGCTCCCCAGCTCTAAAACTCAGGGTGATAGATGGGGCAGAATAAGGTAAGGGCAGAAAAGAAAAGAGGAGGAAGTGAAAAGGAAGAAGCCCTTTGCAGTGTGGACTACTTTTCAGTAGAAACGTAGAAAGACATAGTTTACCTCAAGGCCTCGCTTTGCCCACTGGAAAGTTTATAAATTCCTGCCAAGAACTTTTATTCATTTATTTATTTTTTAAATATTATTATTATTATTTTTAGATGAAATTTTGCTCTTATTACCCAGGCTAGAGTGCAATGGCATGATCTCGGCTCGCTGCAACCTCCGCCTCCCGGATTCAAGCGATTCTCCTGCCTCAGCCTCCCGAGTAGCTGGGATTACAGGTGCATGCCACTGCACCTGCTAATTTTTATATTTTTACTAGAGATAGGGTTTCGCCATGTTGGCCAGGCTGGTCTCAAACTCCTGACCTCAAATGATCTGCCCACCGCAGCCTCCCAAAGTGCTGGATTACAGGCGTGAGCCACCTTGCCTGGGCAGCTGAGTGAGACTACATCTCAGAAAAAAAAAAAAAAGATGGCAGAAGATAAGGGGGGAGATAAGGAAGTGCAGTAGAGGAAGACGTAGGTGGAGACTTCCTTACGGCATGGAGACCACACAAATGGGCATGTGTTTTTAGAAAGGCCCAGTGGTGAGGATGGCAATGGTGGTGAGCACTCCCGAGCACAAAGGTGGATGCCCTTCAGCTGTAGGATCCCTTTTCCTTGAAGAATTCTCCGCAGCAAGCTGGCTGGCCGGCCTTGACTTTTCTCTTCCTGAAGGGAGCCTGGTTCTCTACTGACTCAGCAGGGAACGTGTCCTTTAGTGCCACTTATTGATGTCAGGATATGAAAAACTTCCCCAACCTCAAATTTGGGACGTCCTTACCAGTGTTTCTCAAATTTCAATCACTCTAGGGCCACTGTCACAGTTTGTGCTGCACCTTCATCTACTCCTACTGTTATATGCTTTGTATTTTATTTAAATGGACTCACTTTTTAAAAAGCTTGCATAGATGAGTTTTAAAAGGCAAACAATTTACCTTCTCGCTAAAAATGGAAGACCAAGATCACCTGCCATGAGTCCAAGGTACCTGTGAAAGTGGAAGCAGTGAGATGAATGTTCTAGCCTAGAGCTATTGCTGGTAGACGGTTCCGTGCCTGAAGCCTAGCCTTCTGTTTATTTATACATACATATATACATACATACAAAGCCTCCCTCTGTCACCCAGGTTGGAGCGCAGTGGTGCAATCCCAGCTCACTACAACCTCAACCTCCCCATTAGCAAGGACTACAGGTAGCACACTATCATGCCTGGCTAATTTTTGAATTTTTAGTAGAGACGGGGTTTCGTCATATTGGCCAGGCTGGTGTCGAACTCCTGACCTCGAGTTATCCGCCGCCTCGCCCTTCCAAAGTGCTGGGATTACAGGCGTGAGCCATCGTGCCTGGCCTAGTCTTCTTTTTATTAAAAAGTGAGATTATTAAGTGTAAAAAGACCTACTAGCACCAAATGGGATTTTTTTCTAAACTCGATTATGAGAATTGAAAGAAAAGTGGAAAAATAATCACTTCTTCTGTGGGTGATTTGTGTTATTTGCTGCCCAATCTGGGTTCCACCCTAAAACTGTCTCAGGTACACCCACTGTGCAGCCTCCCAGAACTGCCCACCTCCTTCCCGAGGGCCAGGAGTCAAAGGACCCTTGGGCGCGATCAGCCACACGTTCAGGCTGAGTGGCCAGGAATCCTCCTGTGGCCCAGCCTACCTCTCTCTTCCAGGAATTCAAATCAGAGTTTTTGTTGGTCCATATCTGAAGCAACTTCTTCCAGGCAGCTGCCCCTGATCTCTCAACTTCATAGCATTTTTGGCTCTTTTAAAAAAATAAAAAGGAAAAAACCAAACGTGTGACTTTCTTAGAGGTGTTAGAATTATCTTCCTAGTATGTTATTATTCTGACTTAATTCTGAGAGCAGGGCTTTGTCATATGGAGCTGGTACCTACTATGTCACAGCACTGCATGTTGCTCAACAGACCAGGGCTTTTAATTGCTTTTGACATCTACTCTCTGAAGAAATACGTTTTATATCACAACCCAGTGTACAATATATGAAAACTCAACATGGCCGGGCGCCGTGGCTCACGCCTGTAATCCCAGCACTTTGGGAGGCTGAGGCGGGCGGATCATTTGCGGTCAGGAGGTTGAGACTAGCCTGATCAACACGTTGAAACTTCGTCTGTACTAAAAATACAAAAAAATTAGCTGGGCGTGGTGGTGCACACCTGTAGTCCTAGCTACTCGCGAGGCTGAGGCAGGAGAATCACTTGAACCTGGGAGGTGGAGGTTACAGTGAGCCGAGATCACACCACTGCGCTCCAGCGTGGGCCACAGAGGGAGACCCCATCTCAAAACACAAACAAACAAACACCTCAACAGTGCTCTTACTACACACAATGACAATAAATATTTTGTAGTCTTTTTTTTTTTTTTGGTGTCTTGCTCTGTCACCCAGGCCAGAGTGCAATGGCATGATCTCAGCTCACTGCAACCTCCACCTGCCTCCAGGGTTCCAACGATTCTCATGCCTCAGCCTCAGTAGCTGGGATTACAGGCATGTACCACCACACCTGGCTGATTTTTGTATTTTCAGTAGAGACAGGGTTTCACCATTTTGGCCAGGCTGGGTCTCAAACTCTTGGCCTCAAGTGATTACAGGCATGAGCCACCACACCAGGCCATCTTTTTTTTTTTTTTTTTTTAAATGCTGGTTGCAATCTACTACTTTGATTCCTTAACTCACTAGTCATCCTCATCTGCAGTTGGTAAAAACATTGCTGTAGAGGGTTAAAGCATGAACCATATTAACAGGTCCCCCTGCCCTTTTTTTTTTTTTTTTTGAGTACCTAGTATATGCTGGGCACTGTGCTGAACACTGTCTCATGTTATCCTAACCACGTTTTGCGTATCAGGCCACTGAGTCTCAGAGAGGGACATCACTGAAACCCGGCTCACACAGCAAATTAGAGCAAATTAAGATTCCAGCCTGGGTCAGCCTGACTTATTTTCATGTCCTTGGGGCCTTGGAGCAGTTCCTTGTGTATCTGCCGCAGAGCCTTGCTCAACGCTCTTCCCAGAGGAAGTGATCGAATGAAGGAATCAAATATCAAATTGCTATAGAAAGAAATTCTTTTTATTTTTTTATTTTTTTATTTTTGAGACAGAGTCTCACTCTGTCACCCAGGCTGGAGTGCAATGGCACTATCTTGGCTCACAGCACCCTCTACTTCCTGGGTTCAAGCAATTCTCTTGTCTCAGTTTCCCAAGTAGCTGGGATTACAGGTGCCCACCACCGTGTCTGGCTAATATTTTGTATTTTTAGTAGAGACTGGGTTTCACCATGTTGGCCAGGCTGCTCTCGAACTCTTGAACTCAGGTGATCCACCCACCTTGGCCTCCCAAAGTGCCGGGATTACAGGCATGAGCCACCGCACCTGGGCTATAGAAAGAAATTCTAAAGCAGTCTCTTTAATATTAAACTTAGCCAGTGCAAAGGGTTCCCAAATGTGGCTGATGACTTGGTTTTCTTTCTTTCTAAATGTTTAAGGAATTTTTAAATTGAGGTATTGCAGATTATAAAGTGTTCTTATCTTAAGTATACAGCTCAATGGCTTTTTACCTGATACCCCATGTGGCCACCCCCAGATCAAGGTGCACACCACTTTCAGTAACCCAGAAAGCTCCTGCATATGCCCCTTCCCAGCCAGCACCTCCACCGCGGGGTGACTCATCTCCTGACTTCCCTCCCCTTGCCTTAGTCTTGCCTGTTCTTCAGGTCACATACGTGGAATCACACGATCTGATCTGTGTGTGCTGGACTTCTTTCATCCCATGTCCCATCTGTGGGATTCATTCATGTGGTCGGATCAGTGCTTCATTCTTTTTTATTGTTATAGCACCTGATTGGGGTACTTTTGAGCTTATTTTTTATTTCATAGAATATTTTGGACATATAGAATCATATAGAATCACACCCACCTCCCATCCTAAGAAGCAAACCTTAAGCCCTTATATTCCTCTTCTGTCTGCACTTTCCATTTTGACCCATCTCCATCCCATCCCAGGAGAAATACTCTCATAAATGTGGTATTTATCCTTCCCATGCAAGTTGGTAAATTTGTACTACCTATGTACAATTTCTTAACGGATCCTTTGGTGAGTATACACTCTGTTTTTCTTATTTTGTATTGCTGAGTCCAATTGAATTTTAATTTAAATGTTCCAAGTGTTTCTGGGATTCAGAACCTCAGCTCCATGCTCTAGAGGTCAAAAGAGTTGGAGCAAAGTCCAGAATGAAGGGCCAATTGGGGAGAGGCAGGAGGAGAGAGCAGAGTGGGGAGAGAAGCGGAGGGAGGTGGGTGTGGGAGGGAGATGCTCACAGCTCTCAGACAGCAGCCATGACCTGGTGGGGGCCCCTGCCGCTGCCCTGGTTTTTCTCTCATCTTGGACCTATGGGGAATGCACCGTGCCCCTCTTTCTGGCCTAATTTCCTGTGTCCACTGGTGCCACCTCTTTGCAGAGGCAGCCTTCAGAGGGATTTGTGGGGGAGAAGGAGCTTCTCCTTTGGGAAGAAAATGCTTGTGGTCTTCCATGTACCCCACACCCTGCAACTGCGTCACAGGGGAAGCACTCCCCCATGGGGGCCAGGCACTGTGCTAAGCCTTTTCCCTGTACTAACATGTGAACCCCCTCCGAGCAAGCCAGCAAAGTGAGCACTATTTGACAGCCTGAGAAACTGAAGCACAGGGCAGTGAAGTGAATTCCCCGAGGCCACAGCTAGCAAGTGGCAGAGCTGGGACTTGAACCCAGAAAGGGCAGCTCCAGGCTCACTACCCATATACTCTCCAGCCTATTGTCTAGTAGAGGCACGGGCGGCCCCGGGGCCTTCCCCGATGCTTATCTCATCTCAGTGGAGGTTTTCTTGACTCTAGCTCCAGGCAGGCAGAGACTGCCTTTGTTTGGCTCCCATTTTTATCATTAGCAGAGCAGGTGCTAGTGATATTTGCTGAACAGGTGCCCAATGAATGCACGAACAAATGCATGAATGTGGAAATGAAAAGGGATGCAGATGGAGATGATGCAGATGGAGAGCAGTGGCCATGCAGAGTCTTTGCAGACTTTGGCTTGGCTTCAGGCCGTGGGGGCTCTGCAAGCCAAGAGTTTGAGTTCCAGCTCCAGTGCTTGCCAGCAATGCCACCTTGGGTGACCTTTATCGTGCTACCTGGAAAGTGGGGATGCTGGCAGCCCCTCCCTCCTGGCATCACTGACACTGCATGGTCAGGGTGTGATCCCTTTGGGTACAGGCGGGGGTGGTGGACCTCCCAGGTGGGCAGGTCCATTTTGGATGAAAGGCCAAGGACGATTCATAGGAGAAGACAGGAGTCCTTGCTTCGCCCCAGCAATTCCACAGAACCTGCTGTGAACTGCTGGCTGTTGCCCGTAACTTTTCCCTGTCCCTATTTCCACTCCTTGGAGGCCGCAAGAACAACTGCTGGCTGGCCTTGGCCACTGCCTCAGTGTTCCAGCCTCTGCTGTCATTTGACACCAAGGAGACAGCCAGGCAGGCCTTGGCTCTCTGCAGAAGTGTTACTCCACCCCCCAGTCCTAGCCACCCCCTGTCCTCTGGGTCCTGGCCTGGCTGGGCAGGAGGGCACTCACCTCTCCCTTCTCTCTCTGCCCTAGCATGAACCAGCAGAGGGGCTCTCAATCCTGGTGCTGGGCAGCGGGTCTAGGTTTCCCTCTCCATCTGCAAATATACCCATGATTTCCCTTCCCTGCACTCTGTGCTCAGTGGGGCTATTCACAGGAAGCCCGGAGGACCTCTCCTTCACAGTGAGCAATTGACCTTTTTTGAGCACCTACTGAATGCCAAGGGTTTTTTCTACATTTCAATTCGTGATCTCATTTGTTTCTCAAAATCTCCCTAGGAGGGAGATGTAGTGCCCCTCCCCACTTTACAGATGAGTAAACTGAGGCTCCAAGAGGTTCAGCCAGTTGCCTAGCAGAGTCAGGATTTGAGCCGAAAGCTGGGTTGTGTCTATTCCCCTCCATGCTGCTCTGCAGAAGAGAGAAGTCATAGAAAGCTCAGGAATGTAGTGACAGTCGCAATGCTAGTGATGATGATAATCACAGCTCACATCCACCATGTGCTTGCTACGTGCTGGGAGGTGCCATTCATGCCTTACATGCGTTTCTGCATTTAATCCTTACTCCTGTGAGGTAAGCAGTATTTTAACCCCATTTTACAGATGAAAAACACTGGCGGTTCAGAGAAAAATCTGTCCAAAGTCATGCAGCTAATGCATGAGACAGCAGAGCCCCTGGCTCTGAAAATCCGTGGGGATTGAAATACCAAGCACACTGGTTCATCCAGACAATGGGATATTGTTCAGGATTGAAAGGTAATGAGCTAGAAAACTGTGAAAAGACGTGGAGGAACCTTAAATGCCACTTACTAAATGAAAGAAGCCAATCTGAAAAGGTTCTATACTGTATGATTTTAATTCTGTGACATTCTGGAAAAGGCAAAACTATGGAGACAGTAAAAGATCAGTGGTTGCCAGGGGCTGGGGGGAGGGAGGGATGAACAGGCGGAGCGCAGAGGCTTTTTAGGGCAGTGGAACTGTGTGTGATACTGCAGTGACTGATACGTGTCGTTATACATTTGTCTAAACCCAAGGAATGTACAGCACCAAGAGTGACCCCTGATGTCAAGTATGGACTTTGGGAGACAATGATGAGTCAGTGTTCGTTCATCAATCATAACAAATGTACCCTCTGGTACAGGATGTTGATAGTGAGGGAGGCTGGCCATGTGTGGGGACAGGCAGGGTATGGGAAATCGCTATCTTCTGCTCCATTTTGCTGTAAACCTAAAACTGCTCTAAAAAAAATAGCCTGTGTTTTAAAAGAGGGAAAAAAGAACAACAGGTTCACGATGCACTTGGTGCTTGAGCCACCACAACCCCCAGCAGTGATGTGCAGCGGGGCGTGGCTCTGCACTGTGTGGGGGCTTCCCTGGCCGGCTTAGCTGTGGGCTCATCTTTTCCAGTGGTTCTTCCAGGCCTGCTGTCAGGTGTAGTTTGAAATCCAGTTCAGGAGTGCACCCTGCGTGGGGAGCTGGAGGGAGGCAGTGGTTGCTGTTGGGTGACTAGCAGAGGCTGAGGGGATGGCAGGCATGCCAGGGCTCTGCCAGTGTATAGACAGATCTTCTCCCCTGGGGAGGAGGAAGGAGGAGGTGAGGGGGTGACAACTACATTCTTTGGTCTCCATTCCCCAGGACAGCATGTGCTCAGGGGAAGCTGGTCTTACCCCTGCCAGGGAATTGCAAAATTCAGCCTCAGTTGAATGAGTGTCCTTTGGAAAAGTACATTTTGCTCAGGAGCCAAGTCAAACGGAGGACTCTGCAGCCAGCACACTGAAGTCGCTAGCCAGGACTCACACCGAGTGGGATGGGGAGGGCCAAGCTGGGAGGCAAGCCATGGCTCTCTGGTGGGTCCAGGCTCCCTCTGGCGCCAGACCCCTCGGCCAGGCTCAGGTCCCTCAGCTGGGATATTTTGTGTGCCAGAGGCAGCAGCCTCAGATGGCTTTGTCAGGGTTCAGACTCCCCTTGCTGTTTAGAAAAGATGTTGTCTCTAAGAAGTCATGGAGAAAATGAATCACTGTAAAAATCAAATTTTCTTATCCACTTGCATTATTGGTTTAGAGATGGCTTCTCTCCCAGATAAGTTTTTGGTAGACTGCAGATCAAAATGTTTAGGGGCATCTGGGGGTGTCATGAGAAGAGCCCCAGATGGGACACTCGTTCTTCCTTGTGACATTAGGAATTTGGTACAGCTTTCTGGATCAGTTTTTGCCTTTAAGATGCATCTGGACTCATCAAACCCAGAAAGTGTGGAGCAAATGTTCCTATTCCCGTGTCCTTGGCAGACATTGCTAATCTATCTCAGGGCTCCAACAGAGTCAGGTCTCAGGCTTACCAGCCTGGCAACCACTAGACTTGATCCCTGAGATGAAACCTCTTGACCATACAGGAACTCCATGATCTCGAAGCTCCCTTCTGGCTCTATAACTTTTATGTCTCTCTCTCTTCTTGCTGTATTTTTCATTCTACTGACTATTCTGATACAAAAATACTTCATGTTCAAGATTTAAGGCCAAGTTCACAAACTGATAATACTCAGGCCAAATCTGACCCACAGAAGTGTTTCCTTTGCTTTGCGTATTATTTTATTTTTAAAACACTTGCCATCATTTTTTAATTGGTGATTTTACCTAATTCCCCAGATTTCTGGTTTCACTTACCTGGCTGCCCTGGGACCCCTTGGTTCCAGCCATGTGCCAAGCTGGGAGGCTTTCTATGGACTCCACAGTTTGCCACAGGCCACACCCAGCCCACTTCTCTAATTTCCAGTTCCTGCCTGTTCTCAGTAGGCATTTTTCTACTCCAGAGAAGTATACTTCTGTCCCACATGTAAGGCCTGGCTGTCTCTCATTTGCGGATGTGAGCTGCTAGGTGACCAACGCTTGGGTCCGTTAATTCACTTGGGATGCTGACGTTTCCTGGAATCTCTTTCAGAGGGAAAGGTGTTTCCTCTCTATGAATAATAACTGCCTGATGAATTAGTTTTACATTTTTATTTTCTCACGTGGGCTTTCCTCAAAGCAGGGGCTCAGTTATGCCATGAACTGTTGAAGAAAGCACAAGTTGAGGCGGATGTGGGAAATTTAGCAGGGGGAGCGGGGAGCAGAGCCCTTCCCTCCCTCTCACAGCCACTCCCTTCCTCCCCACCTGCCTGCCTGCCTGGATCTCCTCTGTGAAGCCTCATTGCTGGTGGGTGGTGAGGAAGCTAAGTGGCTCCCCGAGGGTACTCGCCTGCACAGCTCAGGTGAGCTCTTGGCTCAGGAAAGACCCACAGTCTTCCCTGGCTCAGCGGGCCTTTTGCTGCTTAAAGATGATGCTCCCCACTTAAGATCACAGTGCCAGCCCCTGGGGAACCCCAAGACGCGTAAGACAATCTCCTGCCCTTGAGGAATTCACAGCTTTGAGGGGAAGACACCAATAGTATTAACGAGGCAGTGTGGGCCGTGCTTTCGTTTGTGAATGCAGTCCACGCATGTTCAGTGACATCAATCATCGCATGTGCCCGGTAGTAACAGGGAGACCTCAGGGGCTGCAGAGGTCCCCGTGGGGGCACTTCATCTGGCCTGAGGCTGATTGGAGATGGCTTCTCAGAGAAAGGGATGCGGGAGCTAAGTTTTCAATTGCCCGAGGCCTCTGATCTCACTGGCCACTCCAGCTGTATCAGCTTCCCTGCTGTTCCAGGAACCTGCCAGATACGCTCCCTGCCTCGAGGCCTTTGCACTTGCTGTCCCTTCTGCCTGGAATGCTCTTCCCTGGCTATCCCTGTGGCTACTGTCTCACTTAATTCCGGTCTCCATTTGCATGTCATGATCCCCTTGTCTGATGAGCCCCATCCGAAGGGCCCTGGCATTACACTGTTTCCTTAACCTGTTTCATTTTTCTTCATAACACTTGCCAGCACTGACATATATGAGTTCATTCACTGTTGGTCTCTCCCACTAGGAGATAATCTAAATGAAGACAGGGAGATTTGTGTCTGATCTCTGATGTTCTCCCAGCACCTAGATCAGTGCATGGTCCACAGTAAGCACTTGATGATGCAAAGTACTGTGAGCTGATGAAGGAGAGAGAGGGGGTGATGCAGACAGATGGTACCAAGCTGGAATAGCAGTGGTCTTTGGGGAACAAAGAATGTTGGCGGGCAGTGGGGTGGGAAGGAGGGGCAGATAACACACAGCCAAAGACAGATCTGCTAAGACAGGCCCTGACTGTGTCTCTCTTTTCATTTATAACCTGCTTATTATAGAAAAACTGACATTGAGATGTGCCCAAGTGAAAGTGATCACCAACTAGCCCCTCAGCCAGGCCGACCAGGAGAACATTCTGACCCCTTTCCTAAGGCCCTTTTGCCTGGGATTGTGTGGAGAGTCTCAGCTTTTCATTTGTGAGCCAGATCTTGCTTTCTAAAGCGCACAGCTGCCTGCCCCTTCAGGTCTCTTCGCTGTGCTCCTAGCCCAGTGCAGTAACCTTGTGTTCCGATGGGCGAGGACATGTACCCCAGCTTGGCCATGAGATAGAGTAACCTTGGGCCTCAGGGGGCCATGAGGCTTTGCAGGAGCTTCCACCCTTTCTCCTCCAGCCTCGTTTCCACGTGTCTGTCTGTACTCAAGGCCTCAGTCCGAGCCACTGTCTCTACACAGTCTTTCCTGAACCTCAGTTTTTTTTTTTTCTGTAAAAGTGGGGATGAAGCTAGTGTTTATACCTTGAATGGTTTTGAGGATCAGATTTGAGGATCAGATGAGACAATATGAGTTACTACTTGGGTTCATGGGAGGTGCTCAGTAAATATCATTCTCCTTCCCCTCTTAAAATCTTAATCCTGCACTGTGCTTTTACTCCAGGCCTCACCAGAACCCAACCTTGACTTATTTTTCAAGGTCGCTGAGAGCGTTGTCAAAAGGTGGTCTCAGGCCAGGCTTGGTGGCTCACACCTGTAATCCCAGCACTTTGGGAGGCCAAGGCAGGTGGATCACTTGAGGCCAGGAGTTCGAGACCAGCCTGGCCAACATGATGAAACCCTGCCTCTACTAAAATTTCAAAAATTAGCCAGGCATGGTGGCATATGCCTATAATCTCAGCTACTTGGGAGGCTGAGGCAGGAGAATCGCTTGAGCCCAGGAGGGGGAGGTTGCAGTGAGCCAGGATCACACCATTGCACTCCAGCCTAGGCAACAAGAGCAAAACTCTATCTCAAAAAAAAAAAAAAAGAAAAAGAAAAAGAAAAAAAAGGTGATCTCACAGCACAAAGCAAAGCTGAATCAATTGGGTAGGTGGAGGTCAAGGGACACTTGAGGTCCCCCAAAAGGGGCACCTTTCACAGGTATCTTGGCATGGCTCCTTCCCCTAAATACTCCCCTCCTAAACTTAAAAACACTCACACCAACAGTTTATTCTTTTTAAATCTCTGTGAAAGGCCGTGCCTGGCGGGGAGCCACGGGCATGAGAATCCAGTCCCCGGAATAGCTCCTGCCGCTCAGCATTTAAATGCCGTCTGTATTTTTATCCGATGATGGGCCACTTTTGAAAAACCCCGCTCATGCTCTGCCCCTCTAAGAATACATTTCCATTTATAGCATCTGCACACAGGATGTTGTTCTATCCCGGTGTGGGGCCAGGAGGCCGTGTCCTGTTTCCAGTGAGTTGGAAACACTTGGGGGGCCCTTGCTCCCCCCGGCCCAGCACTCCCTGCGGCCTTGACAAGCGGGAAGCCTGACTCCTGGCCAAGCCCTGGCTGCCTTTCCTCTTCCTGTGCAAGCCTGAGCTCATCTGTCTGTTGCAGGTGGGGGAGGCGAGTGGGGGTGAGGGGCCCCTCTCCAGCCTTGCCTGGCCAGGACCTCCGGGTGGCACAGCACCACAGTTCCTCAGCATCGTGGACCCTGCATCCCTCACTCACTCACCCAGTGCCATGGCCTGCTGTCATCATGGGCCCTGCATGGCACAGGAGGGCAGCGATGAGTACAGAGAGCCAAGGCTCCCAGGGCCCAGTGGGGAGCTTTTGGGAGGCCAGGGAGGATCAGGATGAGGCTGGCCAGGGTTCCAGTCCTGACTCTGTTTCTTGTTAGCTATGTGAGCTTAGGCAAGTGGCTTGGCCTCTCTGAGCCTCAGTTTCTGCATTTGTTGAAGGAACCTCAGGACTAGTAGGGAAGATTCTGTGGATAGAGTAGGCCAAGTGTCTAAGCAGTGCTTGGCCCATAGGGTGGGAGTCCAGGAAATGCCAGTCCCCTTTCCCATCCCTCTGTTGACCTGTGGTAACTCAGGTGGGTGCAGGCTGAAAGTCTTAGGAAATCTGCTTGAAGTTAGATATAAACACATGCCTTACACCTTAGGAATTCTAGCACGCATGGGCATCTCCTGAACTGTACTTTTCAGCAAAGCAGATTCCTGCCCTGCCCGCCTCACTCCTCACCAGTTTAGTTCATTCTATAGTGGGGCCCTGGAATCTGCAAATTTTTTTTTTTTTTTTTTTTTTTTTGAGATGGAGCCTTGCTGTGTCCCCCAGGCTGGAGTGCAGTGGCATGATCTTGGCTTACTGCAACCTCTGCCTCCCGGGTTCAAGCAATTCTTCTGCCTCAGCCTCCCACGTAACTGGGATTACAGGCACATGCCACCACGTCTGGCTACATTTTTTGTATTTTTAGTAGAGACAGGGTTTTACTGTGTTGGCCAGGCTGGTCTTGAACTCCTGGATGTCAGGTGATCCACCCGCCTTGGCCTCCCAAAGTGCTGGGATTACAGGTGCGAGCCACCACTCCTGGCTGGAATCTGCAAGTGTAACCAACTTCCCATGATTCTGAGGCAATGGTCCTTGGACCAACATTTTGAGAAATGCTGCCTTCTTCATCCATTGCACAAGTGCTTCTCCTGAACCTACTCTATGCCGGGCACTTATCTAGGCCCTGGTGATGTAGACAGATGGGGTTCCAGCTCTCTGGTGACTTATATTCTGATGGAGTCAGGCAGTGAACAGATACATATAACTCAATGTCAGGGAGTGATTTTAAGTGCTGTGAAGAAAGAAGAGGGCAGAGGCTGGGCGTGGTGGCTCACGCCTGTAATCCCAACACTGGGAGGCTGAGGCAGGCAGATTGCTTGAGCCCAGGAGTTTGAGACAGCCAGGGCAACATGGCAAAACCCCATCTCTACAAAAAATACAAAATTTAGCCAGGTGCGCTTGTCCTAGCTCCTTGAAAGGCCAAGGTGGGAGGATCACCTGAGCCTAGGGAGGTCAAGGCAGCAGTGAGCCATGATCACGCCACTGCACTGCAGCCTGAGTGACAGAGTACGACCCTGTCTCAAAAAATAAATAAATAATTAATTAAAAGAAGAGGGCAGAGTAAGCACGGGCTCCCCCGAGGAGATGACATTTGAAAATAGACTTAAGGAAGGGAGCAAGCCACACAGAGATGCAAAGGCAGAACCTTCCAGGTAGAACGGTAATTCATTCAAGTTCTCCAGCTGATGAGTGACAGAAAGTCAAGGCCTTTCCATACCTCCTCTGCTGTTTCTTTTACATGCTATGTGTAAGGAGTGCTTTTTTAGCTGAAGTAACAGAAAACTGGACTAGAAGAGGTTTAAATAAGAGTTTTTTTGTTTTCATTTTTTTTCTCATTGTAACAAGAAGACTGGAGGTAGCTTGCTCCTGGTGTTGGCTCAGCATCTCAAGGACGCCAGAGTTTTTATCTCTGCTCGCAACTGCACTTTTCCCTTATGGTCTCAGAGGAGTTCCCCCAGCTCCAGATGTTATGTCTGCACCCAAGACAGGAAGATGGGGTTGGGGTAGAAGTGTTAGTGCCGGTGATGTGTGACCCTTTGATTATAAAACCAAAAGCACCCTACCCCCAGCAGGCTTCTGCTTATTATCATCAGTCAGAGCAATGTTATATGGCCACCCCATGCCACAAAGGAGTCTGGGAAAGTGAAAGTAAGTGGTTAGGGTTAAAGGGAATCAGAATCCAACAAGGTCTACCTATTGCCTATGGGTTTTCTTGAGACAGGATCTCATCCTGTTGCCCAGACTGGAGTGCAGTGGTGCAGTCATGGCTCACTAAAGCTCAACTCCTGTGCCCAAGTGATCCTCCCACCTCAGCCTCCTAAGTAACAGATTACAGTCATGAGCTACCACACCCGACTAATTTTTTAGTATTTTGTGGAGACGGGGTCTCACTATGTTGCCCAGGGAACTCCTGAGCTCAAGCGATTTTCCTGCCTTGGGATAACAGGCATGAGCCACCACGCCTGGCCACGTCCTTTATTTATTGAAGAAACTAGGTCATTTATTCTGTAGAATGCCTGCATTATGGATTGGGCTTATTGAATCATGTAACCTGTTCCTGGTATTTTCTGTAAACTGGTGGTTAGATCTGGAGCCTTGATTAGACTCAGGGTCAGTTCTCTTGGCAAGAAGCATTCCTGGGTGCCACTGTGTGCTTTGTATTGTGTCACATTGAGAGGTACAGAACAACTGGCTTTCTTCTCTCTGAGATGCTCAGATGGATCACTGCGTTCAGGCAGGCAGATGGATCACTGCGTTCAGGCAGGGGCAGCCTGGTCTATCTGTTAGGAAGTTTCCTGTCGTTGCTGATTATTGTCTAGATCCAGGATTTCATCAGGGGATGCACAAAGAGGATTTTTCTAATTCTCTTAGTCTTTCTGCATACATTCTTTGAAGTTATTCTATAAAACAGAACTTTGCCCTCGTCAACTATTTGGCTATCTAGAAATACATTTTATACCAAGAAAAAAAGTCAGAGTAAGTGCATTCTCTTTATTTACCAGTTTTCACAATAATGAGTTCGTGGTGTAGGGTCTTAAAGGTGTCCAACAAGGCTTGTTACTTGTTTTTAGGAAGTATGTTTATGAACTCATGGATCACGTAATGTATGGGATGTATTTCAATCATGGCTGTTATTAAAATGTTTTATTCAGACAGCTTTATTGAGGTATAATCGACTTACAATAAATGTCACATGTCTAAAGTGTACAATGTGAAAAATTTGACGTATGTATACATCCATGAAACCATTATCACAGCCAAGATCATGGATATCTACACCACACCCCAAAGCTTGCTCCTCCCTGTCCTCTCCGCTCTCCCTGGGCAGCTGATGATCTGCTGTCACTCTAGATTAGTTGGCATGTTCTAGCATTTTATATAGACAGAACCATACCATATGTACCCTAGTTTGCCTGCCATTCAGCATAATTATTTTGAGAATCATCCACGTTGTCGCAGTGAGCCGAAATCGCGCCATTGCACTCCAGCCTGGGCGACAAGAGTGAAACTCCGTCTCAAAAAAAAAAAATTTAATGAAGCCTAATTTATCATTTTTCTTTTATTACTCGAGCTTTTTGGTGTCTCACCTAAAAAAATAATCTTTGTCTAACCTAAACTTACAAAGATTTTCCCTTACGTTTTCCTCTGGAAGGTTTATAGTAAGTCTGGACATCAGATCCAAATTTGTTCTTTTTCACAGTTGCTTTGGCTGTTCTAAGTCCTTTGTATTTCCATATGAATCTTAGAACCAGCTTGTCAATTTCTACAAAAATGCTTGCTGGGATTTGATTGGAATTGAGTTGAATCTATGGATAAATTTGGGAAGAAATACCATCCTTACAATGTTGAATCTTCTGACCCACTAACATATCTGTATTTCCATTTACTTTTGCTTTCATGTCTTCTTTAATTTCCCTCAGCAATATTTTCAGTATATGGGTCTTGTACTTTTTTCTCAAATTTATCTCTAAATATATATATATATATATATATATATATATATTTTTTTGAGATGGAGTTTTGCTTTTGTTGCCCAGGCCGGAATACAATGGCACGATCTTGGTTCACTGCAACCTCCACCTCCCAGGTTCAAGCACCACCCCCCTGACACAGGGACACACACATAAAATGTAACAGAATGCAGCGTTCTGCCTTGGCCTTTTCCTCTTACTGTATCCTGGAGATTCCCCTGTGACAGTGTCATTCTCCCATCCAGCTGTATCACCCTCTGCCTTATGGGTGATCTGTAGTGTCCCCTTTGGCTGGATGTTTGGATGGTCTCCCGTCATTTGCTATTACAGCTGGTGCTGTGGTGCATAGCCTTGTGCAGACGTCAATTTATATTTTCACCTGGAGTTCACTAAGTGCTATTAATGGGCCAGGCCCTGCGTGACCCACAGGAGATTCAAGGACAAATCTGACCCAGCCCAGCAAGAGTGGAAGACCCTGCAGCCAGCCTGGGGCTGGGCCGGGTATAGTCCCCAGAGCCTGCGGAGATGGGGGAGCTACCTTGGGATGGGGAATGTGGTTTGTCTGGCCTTCTGGAAGCCAAGCAGTCAGATTTGCTCCTCTTCCTCTTTGTCCAGACTTTGTCTTTGTGGGAAGGAGGGAAGGGGAAAGGCCAAGACTTTGTGGTCAGAGAGGGTTATCACGGATGGGAGAGGTCAATGTGGAGATGATTGGGGTAGAAGTGGAGGCTGCTGGAGCTGGGAGGCCATGGCATGGGCACCAAGGTCTAGGGAGAGAGCTGCAGGGAGAAAACCTTATATGCGTTGGTGACATCAGCATTATGTGCTATGTAGACCAGGAGTTGTCACCCAGATTTCTCATAAATCCAGGCCTTCACTCCTTCACCTGCCAGCCTGTCTCCCTCTTCCAGGCAGGCATGTGGCCCAGGGGTGAGAAGAAGTGTTCTACTGCCAGACTGTGCCAGTTTAAGTCCTGGCCCTGCATCTTGGGCAAGTAAAACAGAAAGAATGCTACTGTCTGCCATACAGGGCTATGAAAGTGATCTGAGATACTGAACGCAAAGTGTAAGCCCGAGGCCTCGTGCACAGTAAGCCCTCGCGATGAGGGTAGCAGCAGTCATAGCTGTGATTGTTACTATTATTATTATTCCTCCCTCAAAGCTTCTCCATCTGGGCTGGAGACGGAGATGGACCTTTTTTCCTTTGGACAGAGGGAAAGAGTGGTATGAATTCATCTTGGTAGTATGAATGTCAAGGTCAGGATTTGAGGGGGGCGATGAGAATGATTCTAGGGCTCTCTCCCACCTGCCTCCACTTGGCTCTGGTGTGTTCATTTGCCTTCGTGCCCCCCCCAACACGCATACGTGCATGCACACACGTGTGCATGCACACATATACACTAGCACAGCCCCCGGGCCAGTGGTTCTCAGTAAGGTGTAGGGAATGAGTAGGGGAACAAACGAGTGAGTTTTTCTCCTCACTCCCTGGCACTCGGCACCGAGGGCTCCGACAGGCTGGTGGCCAGGACTGACCAGCCAGAGTTTCAACTAAAAGCCTTGATGGCTATTTTTGGGACAAATGACCCACCACTTCCAATGACTTGCTCCTAAATGGCATCTAATTTCATTAAGCCTTGGAAACAGTGACATCACAAGTGCCTGCCCAGTAGCCGCCCACATATGGCGAACCACAGAGTGATCCGAGATTCGTCTGCAAGAACAGGGGAGAACTAAGGTCCCAAGCAGCAAAAGTTAAAATAGCAAAGCTGAGGCATTCTGCTATGAAAAGAAATTACAGATGAAATCCATTAGTCAGACATTTCCAGCGGCAGTTTCCTTGCTTGGGAGCAGGGGAAGACGTGTTTATCTGGGGCTGGGCTCTGCAGCCATTCCTCACTCTGTAGGCTAGATGTGGCCCAGAAAGTGGATTTCTGTTAAGGAAATCCTATGTTCTCATTGACTTCTAGCACCGACCTTCCCGTACATTCTCATGGAATTCGCTGTATCCTAAGGCGCGAGGAAGCTAGAGACATGGATTTGGCACCTTTTTGATTAACATAGTGACACTTGTACTTACCACACCATTATAGTAAGTCACAAAGTAAATTCAGATGGACTTCATCTTTTCCCTGTGGGTTCCTTTGCTTTGTTTTTTTTCCAAGTGAGCGCTGCCTCCTCAGGCACAGAGCAAAAAGGGAGAGGGAAACACTGCCTAACTCCAGATTCCTGGTCTCCGTGGAGGCCATCAAGGCCGTGGCTGTGACATCACCCATCAGGGGCAGGAGCAGCTGGAGGCCCCTCAGAGACAGCGTGGGATCAATGGGAAACCTTCCACGTGGGAGGTTTTATTCCGCACACAACAGAGCTTCCCAGCCTCAACCCTATTGACACTTGGGGCTGGTCATTCTTTGTTGTGGGGGGAACTTCTTGTGTGCCATGGAATGTTTAGCAGCACCCCTGGCCTCTACCCATGAGATGTCAGTAGCACCCCCACACCCAGCGACAGCCCAAAAGACAAATGTCCACTGAGAGGCAAAACCTCTCCTGACATGAGCACTATCAAGGATTGATTGGAAAGCTTTTTAGTGGTTTGTTTTTATTTATTTGCCTTATTACTTATTTATTTATTGGAGGCAAAGTCTTGCTCTATCTCCCAGGCTGGAGTACTGCAGAGCTGCGATCTTGGCTCACTGCAACCTCCACCTCCCAGATTCAAGCACTTTTCCTACCTCAGCCTCCCCAGTAGCTGGGATTACAGGCAACTGCCACCATGCTCGGCTAAATTTTGTATTTTTAGTAGAGACAGGGTTTTGCCATGTTGGCCAGGATGGTCTTGAACTCCTGATCTCAGGTGATCTGCCCGCCCTGGGGCTTGTTTTTATTTTTTAAAATTATTATTATTATTTTATTTACTTATTCTTGAGACAGGGTCTTACTCTGTCTCCCAGGCTGGAGTGCAGAGGCATGATCTCAGCTCACTGCAGCCTCAACCTCCCTGGGCTCAAGCAATCCTCCCACCTCAGCCTCCTGAGTAGCTGGGACTACAGGTGACCACCACACCCAAGTAATTTTTGTATTTTTTTGTAGAGACAGGGTTTCACCATGTTGCCAGGCTGATCTCAAACTCCTCACCTCAAGTGATCCACCCACTTCAGCCTCCCGGAGTGCTGGGATGACAGGCATGAGCATCACACCCGGCTTTGTTTTTGTTTTCAATACTCTGAGTTTAATTGCACCTTCAACTGAGCAAGGCACACCTCTTCTTGAGGCTTTGGTTTTCTCTTCTGTAAAGTGAACGGGTTGGACACAGTGATCTCAGAGTCCCTGAGAGAGCTGACCGTGAGGAGCGTTGAGGGCAGGGGGCCCTATGGGGTCTCTGTTTGGGTCCTGCCCCAGCAGGGGATAAACCACGTGTCCAGCTAGCCCCAGTCCCCACTCCCATTCCCTTGACCCCTGGCATCCAGGTTAGTTTTTCTTTTAAGTCCAGTTGGTTCCTCTCTTGCTTTAATTTTGGCCCATTTTCCTTTTTAAAAAGTGAAAATGTGGCTGGGGGCAGTGGCTCACACCTGTAATCTCAGAGCTTTGGGAGGCCGAGGCAGGCGGATCATCTGAGGTCGGGAGTTCGAGACCAGCCTGACCAACATGGAGAAACCTCGCCTCTACTAAAAATACAAAATTAGCTGGGCGTGGTGGCACATGCCTGTAATCCCAGCTACTCGGGAGGCTGAGGCAGGAGAATCGCTTGAACCTGGGAGGTAGAGGTTGCGACGAGCTGAGATCACGCCATTGCACTCCAGCCTGGGCAACAAGAGCGAAACTCCATCTCCAAAAAAAAAATAAAAAAAGCGAAACTGTCTTTAAGTATCCACAAAGGTAGAGAAAACAGTACAGGGACCACTGTGTACTCATCACCCAGCTTCACCACTGCCCATCTTATCTCAATCTCATGTTTAAGGCTAACCAGTGGGCCTTATGCTTGTGCAGATCCATTCATGGACTCAGTTCCCCAAGGGCCTAGGCTGGGCAGTGAGGAGGGCAGGAGAGGAAAGGTCTGGGACCTGCCCTTGAGAACTCATACTCCAGTGGCCGGTGAGGGCTGGGAGGGAGTGTTTCTTAAATAATAAATATTTATTATAATCTGTCCTTTAGCTTTCTGTGTTTGAGGCTAAGCAGTCCAATTCTTTAACTTTTCTTCCAAATATTTTCCACCCAAATGGGCCTGATTTGTCCCCACACTGTGGGGGAAAAGCAACAGGACCATAAATTAGATCCGGATTCAGATCTCTGCTATGGCACTTCATAGGTGTGTGAGCCTAGCCAAGTCTCCCGCCTCTCTGAGCCTCATCTGTAAAATGGAACAATAATCCCTAATTTGCAAGTCAGTCAAGACAATTAGATGTGAACATGCTGGTCAAAGGCCTCTGTGACCCTAGTATATAGCAGGTTTGCTGTAAGCACCCCTTTCCCTCCTCCATTCTCTTCACCCTTTCCTCCACATTCTCTTGACGGAGAGCTGGCCACGACTGGTCACATCACCGCAGCAAGGGACTGACTAATGTCAGGCAGGGAGGACGGCTCACTTCCTGGTCTGTCACATGCCTAGGGTTCTCACCAGCCTCCTGATAACCCATTTTCTTAGTGACATTCATGCTGACTCACTTGGCTTGTGGTCAGTTCTGAAACCAGGGTCTTTTTGAGCTCTGCCTTTACCCCACCACTGCTGCCCAGCGTGGCTCTGTGGCGTGGGAATGGAGTTAGTATTACAGTACGTAGTGCTGAGGTGGCCACTCCCAAGGAGCCAGAAGCTTTGCTAGATTGGCAGCTTCATGGGGTGGTGTCTGCCTTGATCACTTTCATTTCCCCACTATCTAGAACACTGCCTGATATAGTAGGTGCTTAGCAAATGGCTGTTGAATGAATTAATGAATTTTGAACTGGTCCCTGTCTTCCAGGTGACTCTCATCTGCTCTGGGGCAGCATCCTTAGGAAAGCAGATGAGCAAAACCATGAGACCTTCATCTAATTTACCACAAAGTGAGCTCTAAACTGGTGATTCCCAGAGTACGGGCAGTGGAAGGACCATGCCCTGTGGACTCAGACTTGGGTTTGAATCCTAGCTCTGTCACTCACTGGCTTGGTGACTTGAAGCTTCCATTTTCTCCCTGGAAAAATGAGATATCAGTATTTTCCAGGGTTTTGTGAGAAATACATGCAAATATATATGTCAAAGTGCCCAGCATAGAATGGAAGTGATTATGGTTAAGCATCGTTTACTCTTTCCTTTGATTGCCTTCTGTAGTTTTGGTCCAAATCTCACCTCCCTCTTAGAGCTTCATCATCGCCCAGCCCGCCTCCCTACCCCTGTCCCCATGCCCAGCAAAGACTTACTCTGCCTGACACCCAGGAGTCAGCAATCATTTGTTAAACCAGCACCTCAAATTCAGATGCCTACAAGGCCCAGCCATGTGTGAAGACAACAGGCTAAGTGGGATGGTGATGATGATGATGATGATGATGATTACTATTAGAGATGGTGGTCTCACTCTGTTGCTCAGGCTGGAGTACAATGGAGTGGTCATAGCTCACTGCAGCCTCAATCTCCTGGTCTCAAGTGGTCCTGCCACCTCAGCCTCCCGGGTAACTGGGATTATAGCCATGCTTTAAGTGTGATTAAGTGGGATCTCTGTCTTTGATGTTTTTTTAAATTTCCATTTGAAATACTTTTTTAACTTTTTGTTTTGAAATAATTTCAGACTTTTCCCCCAAACTGCAAAAATAGTACAGAGTTCCTGTATGCCCTTTACCCAAGCATCCCCAAATGTTAACATCTTACATAATCACAATACCGTGATTAAGAGCAGGAGAATCCATTAGACAGTGCTACCGGCCAATCTGCAGATCGTACTCAACTTTCTTCAGGTGTCCCACTGATGGCCTTTTTTCTGATCTAGGATCTCATCGGATTTAGTTGTTATGTCTCTTTAGTCTCCTTCAATCTGTGACAGTTTCCCCATCTTTTCTTGTGCTTTATGACCTGAATGCTCTTGACAAATGCCAGCCAGTTTTTCTTTTGTTTTGTTTTGTTTTTTTGTAGACTGCCCCTCACTTTGGATTTGTTTGATGTTTTCTCATTATTAGATTGAAGCTGTACCTTTTAGGCAGGATCCCCCAGAAGTGGTGCTGTGCCCTGCTCAGTGTGGCATATCAGGAGGCACAGGGTGCCGATGTGTCTCCATGCTTCCAGTGCCCACTGTCTTCACCTGGTTAAGATGATGCCTGGGCGAGGCACAGTGACTCATGCCTGTAATCCCAATACTTTGGGAGGCTGAGGCGGGCAGATCGCTTGAGCCCTGTAGTTGAAGACCAGCCTGGACAACATGGCAAAACCCCATCTCTACAGAAAAATAAAAAAATTAGCCAGGCATGGTGGTGCATCCCTGTAGTCCCAGCTACTCGGGAGGCTGAGGTGGGAGGATCGCCTGAACCTCGGGAGGTTGAGGCTGTAGTGAGTCATCACATCACTGCACTCTAGCCTGGGTCACAGTGAGACCCTGTCCCTCCAGCCCCCATCAAAAAGATGATGTTTGCCAAATTTCTCCACTGCACAGTTACTCTTTCCATTTTGTAATTAATAAGCGTTTTCTGGGGAAGTGCTTTGAAGGTATGTCAATATCCTATTCTTTATCAAAGTTTTGATTTGTTCATTTCTTTGTTTCTATCTATGTAGATTCCTGCCTTTGTGTTTTATCCAATGGCTTATAATTTGTGATGATTTTTATTTATTTTGATGCTCACATTATCTATTCTTTGGCCAGTGGGAACCCCAAGCTTTTTTTTTTTTTTTTTTTTTTTTTAGAGAGACAGAGCCTCACCCTGTAACCCAGGCTGCAGTGCAATGCTCACCATAGCATTAAACTCCTGGATTCAAGTGATCCTCCCACCTCAGCCTCTTGAGTAGCTAGGACTATAGGCACACACCACCATGCCCAACTTTTGTTGTTGTTGTTGTTTGTAGAGATGAGGTCTTGTTATGTTGCCCAGGCTTTTCTTGAACTCCTGGCTTCAAGCGATCCCCCCACCTGGGCCTCCCAAACTGCTGGAATTACAAGCATGAGCCACTGACTGTGTCTGGCCTCTTCTTGTCCTTTTGACATGTCCTTTTCATTCTTTGAACACTTTCTTGGTTTCTGACATAAGAAGGTGCTCCAGGCCCATCTTGTATTTTTCCTGCCCAGCCTAGAATCAGCCATTCCAAGGAGCTCTGACTCCTTTAAGTAGAGAATAGTGATTAGAAGCCAAGGTTTGGGTGCTCGTTACACTCACTGCTATTGAGCTGTTGCTGTTGCTGGATTTTCTCTATGGAGAGAGCTACGAAATGTATGTATATATGATACATATATATACATGTGCATATTTCAGTATTTGGGTATATTGAAAATGATTAATTCATACTGATATTTCCATTACCACTATAATACCATGTTTTCACCTCCCTTCCCTGGCAGTGAGGCACCTGGCCCCACTATCCTTGTACATGTAAATGTTTGACCAGTCTCTCTGTATGTAACAATTTCCTATCTCTCTCTTCCTCACCCTGACTGAGCTCAGACACTCTGCCCCGAGCCACCACTGCCTCCTCACCCACAGCAGCCTCTGACTTCCAGTTTTGAAACAATGGTTCTTATATTTTTTATTTTTTAAGTTTTATTTTATATATATTTTTGAGATAGGGTCTCACTGTGTTACCCAGGCCGGAGTACATTGGCACCATCTTAGCTCACTGCAGCCTCAACCTCCCAGGCTCAGGTGATCCTCTCACCTCAGCCTCCCGACTAGCTGGGACTACAGACGCACACCACCATGCCCAGCTCATTTTGTTCATTTTTTTGTGGCGATGAGGTCTCTCTATGCTGCCCAGGCTGGTCTCAAACTCCTATCCTCAAGCAGTCCTCCCACCTCAGCCTCCCAAAGTGCTGGGATTACAGGCATGAGCCATTGTGTACAGCAGTTCCTGTATTTTTTAAACTGTGAGGCGCAGTTTCTGCTTGTCGGTCCCTGATGGTGACCTGGACAAAAGCTGGGCTGTTAGCCACCTGGGGTATCGAGCCCCAGGACACTGCTGTCAATTCAGCTTTAATCTGCACGGGAACTTTTAGATCCCCTGTGCACCCCCCCCCATTCCATACTCAGAGAAGCTGAGGCCCAGCAAGGGCCAGGGATTTTCTGCAGGTCTAAGACCAAGTTGGGGTGGAGTGAGGACGAGACCCCTCCTGCTGCAGCCCTTCCCTGCTGCCTCACTACCTGCTGCTCATTTCTCCAGTCTTCTTAGGAGAACTCATGTGCCCTCCCCACTGGCCCAGGCTGGCCTTCCTATGACACGAGGCGGACCACATCCTTCTCCAGCTCTGCAGGGCCTCTCCGCTCAGATGGTCACCGCCTAGGCCCCGGGCCTCATGTCATCTGCAGACACGTCTCATTTGTCCTGTAGAGTGTTGGCCCAGCATTTGAGAATGGTGAACTTCCATGTAAAATTCCATAGTGCTGGCTTCTCTTGGACAATCAGAAGGTCTGGCCTCCCGAGCCGGCATCTCTGCCTGGCAGGCATCAGCTGGGGCTCGGTGATGGCCGCCCGCTGGTTTGTTTTGTCTCTGTTCCCTCTCCCCACCCCCACCTCCCAAATTTGTTAACCTCTCACAGTCTCCCACAGTAGACTGCCCGCCGGCCCCCGTCGACACTTGGTGTGAGACTCCCTAGCCACAGCCTGGCCCTCAGGACCCTCTCCTCCAGCCCCGCCCCAGCTTTCCATCCTCCTCTCCCTCCACGTCGTGCTGTGCCCCATGCAGGAGAGAAGACAGCGCCCAGCTTCCCGGGTTCGGTCCTACTCTGTCTTTGCTTCTGCTCCTCTCCTTGCCTGGGCTGCTCTTTCCCTCCACCCACCCATCGTCTCCCCCTTCTGCTCTGTGCACACATCACCCACTGTAGGAAGCTTCACCGAGGACCTCAGGCCGAGTCAGGTACCCCCTCCTGAGTTAATCCAGCACCTCGCGATGAGGATGCCACTACCTTCTCCTTCCCTTTCTTTGCCTCTACTGCTAAACTACAAACTCACTGGGCCAAGGGTTGATTTTTATCTCCTTGCCTGAGGGCCTAAAAGAGGGGGTGTGTTAGTAGGCACTGCGTAAATGTTAGTCAAACAAGCGTTAATAATAATAGTAACCACAGATATCCGCGTGGCATTTCTGGGGTGCCAGGCTCCGCCTAAGTACTTTATATGTGCTCAGTCATTTGAGCCTCACCACCATGCTGTGAGATAGTTACTGTTGTTGCCCCCACTTTATAGACAAAGAAACTGAGGCACAGAGAGGTTAAGTGACGGGCCCAGGGTGGCACAGTAGTGGTCATAGTTGGGCCCAGGCACCTGATTCCACAGCAGATGCTCTTACCTCTCACACACCTCTCAGTGTTAAAGCGGCCCCCACTTTCTGACTAAGGGATGTGAGTAAATATGGACAGGTGAGTTGCAGAGACCCCCGACCTCCTGACCACACCCCAGCCCCAGCTTCTAGTACCCTCAGGGGCACAAGCACAGGTGACTGGGAGCTAAGCAGGCGGCAGAGAAAGTGGTACCTTTTAACTTGGCAGCCCGCAGGAATTTTTCTCCCCTGAGGTCTTAGGAAACGGAGCATGTTTCACGTGTAATTAGGGTGAGCACACTGATTCAAGCATCAGCCCTTACGTAAGGTTTCCAAGGCATTGCGTCGGGTTTAGCTGGGCATACTCTTGTTTCCCAATCACCAAAGAGGAACTACACACCAGCCTGTCACCCCCAAGGGCTGGAGCCGCTGGCCTCTCCAG
Organism: Hylobates moloch; assembly: GCF_009828535.3. NCBI lineage: Eukaryota > Metazoa > Chordata > Mammalia > Primates > Hylobatidae > Hylobates > Hylobates moloch. The sequence goes on from NW_026652281.1 coordinate 150,060,793, forward strand.
CAAGTCAAGTTCCGTCTGAGAGCTGGGAATGCCGTGTGGACTGAGGAGGGTTCTGTCGATCAAACTCTGCTGTGGGAGAACTGTCTGCTACACAGGTTCAAGTGAAGGAAACGAAGCCAAGTGCGTGGGGAGCCTCCCCTGCGAGCTCTCTGCGTCACATCCTTTACAGACACTTCTTTCCCTCACTCCTTTCCGTGGCCTCGCAGGGTCTAGTAGTAATGGTCCCATTTTTACAAAGGAGGAAACTTAGGCTCAGAGAGGTGAAGTCGTTTGCTGCAGGTCACACGGTGAACAAGAGGACCAGCCGAGAGTTGAACCACGGTAGTCTGATTCCAGGGTCTTAACTCTGAAATAGCTGAAGCAGAGCCAGAATTAAACCCGTGTCTGTCTGATTCCAAAACCCTGAATTCTCCCACTACACCACACGATTTCCCTGTGCTCCATAGGAAAGAAAGACATCTGTCAGCTTCTGGGAGGGAAAGAAACCACACAAGACAGGAACCAGAGCCATCACGAGCTGATGCTGAGACCGTGGGCTCCTGGCAGGACTTTCTGTTAACCTTATGCCTTAGCATTCTTAAGAAGAATCTCCATGAGGCAGACAGCAGGAGCTGGGGAGGGGTGGGGGGTGCAGCAGGAGTGGAAACAGGGGGAGGCAGGAAAGGGAAGAGGGGGAGGAGAGGTGACGTGGAGCAAGAATGTAGCATCGTCACATAACTCGAGCAGGGCTGTGCGTTTCCCTGCTTCCTCTAGCGTCAGAGTCACCCCCAATTCAGAGGTTCCATTCATTCCATAATTATCCAGTGCCGACTATGCACCAGGCCCATGCTAGGGTTTGGGAACGTGGCAGGGAACAAAACCTAACTAGGCCCCTGCTCTCGCAGAAGTTACACTCTGATGGAAGACCCACCGATGAGTGGGAAGGTCATCTGGTGGTTCATGCCTGTAATCCCAGCACTTTGGGTGGCCAAGGTGGGCAGATCGCTTGAGCTCAGGAGTTCGAGACCAGCCTGGGCAACATGGCAAAACCCCGTCTCTACCAAAAATACAAAAATTAGCCAGGCATGGTGGCGCATGCCCATAGTCCCAGCTACTTGGAAGGCTGAGACACGAGACTCACTTGAACCCGGGAGGCAGAGGTTGCAGTGAGACAAGATTGCACAACTGCACTCCAGCCTGGGTGACAGAGCAAGACCCTGTTTAAAAAACAAAAAAATGTTATGAAGAAGAGATGACAAGGGGATGTGATCTAAGGGTGTTGTGGGGAGCAAGGGTTCCATCAGAGAAGCATCTTGGAGAAAGTGTCCTGAAAGAGCAGAAAAACTGTGGGAAGAACCATGGTTTGTTGAACCATGTGTCACACGAGCCAGCACCATTGCCTGCTGCCTTGAGACCCACCCTTTGTGCCCACCTCACTCCTGTTCCATTTGCTCTCCACAGGTTTGACATCTACAGGAAGGTGCCCAAGGACCTTACGCAGCCAACGTACACCGGGGCCATTAGTGAGTAGCCACCCTCTGGCCATGCCCTCTGCCCCATCTCCACTGCCTGTGCCTGCTCTCTCTGTGCAGACCATCTGGCCTAGGGAGGAAAGAAGGAAAGACAGGAGGGAGGAAAGAAATGCTGAGCATCTTGCGGGGGCCCTTCAAGCATTTCCTCACTTACTCTCTATCCTCACTGTAACCCCGCAAGGCATAGGCACCATCTGGAAGGACATGAAAGAAATTGTCAAGAGTAGCTGCCAGGCTGGGCATGGTGGCTCACGCCTGTAATCCCAGCACTTTGGGAGGCCAAGGCGGGTGGATCAATTGACATCAGCAGTTCAAGACCAGCCTGACCAACATGCTGAAACCCCGTCTCTACTAAAAATACAAAATTTGCCAGGCATGGTGGTACGTGCCTGTAGTCCCATCTACTCGGGAGGCTGAGGCAGGAGAATTGCTTGAACCAGGGAGGTGGAGGTTGCAGTGAGCCAAGATCACATCATTGCACTCCAGCCTGGGCAACAAGAGCGAGACTCTGTCTCAAAAAAAAAAAAAAAAAAAAAAAACAGTAGCTGCCCCTGGGAGAGGAATTGGGCCCAGGGGTAGGAAGGAGATTTACTTTTCTCTTTATATCTTAGAAACGATTTGAGTTTTCCACCAAAGCATGTTTTTAGCCATTAAAAAAAAAAATCACAATCTCATCCAGATTTTGGGTTCTAAAGACCATTCTTCAATAAAAGGAACCATGGCTCCTTGGAGAAATGGCTGATTTCAGGGCTAGGCAGGGTAAAGAAAGAGGAGCCTGGAGTGCCTGGTGTCAGCAGGACCTAGGAGCCAACTTGAAAGCCAGCCTGCGGCAGTTTGAGTAATAAAATAAATAATGACATTATTGGCTTAGAAGCCAGAGAATTAAGAAAGAGTTCTGTGAGTCCTAATTGATATCAATAAATGTGGGAGAAGAGACAAATCCTTTCAGAAGAATTCCAAATAATATACAGGCTGAGTATCTCTTATCCAAAATGCTTAGGACAAGTGTCTCAGATTTTGGATTTCAGATTTTAGAATATTTGCATTATACTTATCAGTTGAGCATCCCACATCCAAAAACCTGAAATCCAAGATGCTCCAGTGAGCATTTCCTTTGAGCAACATGTTGGCACTGAAAACGTTTCAAATTTTGGAGCACTTAGGATTTCGGGTTTTCAGATTTGGGATACTCAACGTCTATGTAGCTATTCTCCCATCCAGGTGGTGGAGTTGAATTCCCCTCTCTTGAGTGTGGACCTAGTAACTCTATTTCAAAGAATAGAGAATGGGAAGGAAAAATAAGGCCTTTACTGAGGAAACGTGGCAAGTGCCAGGGAGGAACCAAGTGAGAAAGGTTGGCATCACCAGTGATAAGCCACGTGCATATCATGAGCCCCTGATAGGATGCAAGGAGGCATCTTGCCTCCATGGGATCGTCCCAAAAAACCACAGTTCAGTCTAATCATAAGAAAACTCACAATCTCTGGTCAGGGGACATTCTATAGGATAGAATGACCAGTACTCTTCAAACGTGGCAAGGCCTCGAAAAACACAAAAGACCGAGGAACTGTCACTGATAAGAGACTAAGGACCCAGGATGAAAATGCAAAGTGGACTCCCAGATCAGTCCCTGGAACAGAAATCTGGAGTTTGTGGGAAAACTGGTGAAGTCCAAATAAAGTCCATAGCCAAGTTCATGGTACTGTACTAACGTTCATTTCTTCATTTTGACAAATGTAAGATGCTAACATAAGGGGAAGCCCAGTGAAGGGCATATGGGAACTGTCTGTACTACCTTTGCATCTATGATTATTCTACAGTAAAAAGTGTTTTTTGTTTGTTTGTTTGTTTGTTTGTTTTTTGAGACAGAGTCTCGCTCTGTTGCCCAGGCTGGAGTGCAGTGGTGCAATCTCGGCTCACTGCAAGCTCCGCCTCCCGGGTTCACGCCATTCTCCTGCCTCAGCCTCTCCGAGTAGCTGGGACTACAGGTGCCCGCCACCACACCCGGCTAATTTTTTGTATTTTTAGTAGAGACGGGGTTTCACCGTGGTCTCGATCTCCTGACCTCGTGATCCGCCCGCCTCGGCCTCCCAAAGTGCTGGGATTACAAGCATGAGCCACCGTGCCCGGCCAGTAAAAAGTTTTAAAAACAAACCAAAGCCACCTTGCAAACAGGGGATGCTTTCGCCTCATTTTCCCAATGAGAAAATGAGCTGAGAGAGGTGAGCTGAAATTTCACAGCTCACAAAAGATGGAGCCACGACTCATACTCAGGTGGGCCTCCTTGCACCCCACAAGCCCCCCTACTGCCTGGTATGAGAGAGGGAACTGCCCCCCTGACGGTCCCAGCCCTGCTGCCTGAGCAGGGTCCTGGGCCGGGCAGTTGGTCATATTGGAGTCCACTTCTCCCAGGTCAGGCCATTCTCAGTTGGGGGAGGACCTTGGGGATCCGGCTGGGCTTGTTGAAGCTGCAAGATGCCTTTGAGAGCCCTGAGGAAGGGACAGCACAGCCGCGTGGCAGGATGCATGTCACACAGGCTCTGTGTTTGGGCAGAGCAAGGTTCATCCTCCCATTTAGCAGCAGTGTGACTGAGCAAGTCACTCCCCTCTCTGAGCCTCAGTTTCCTGATCTGGGGATTAAATGTGTCCCGGGATTCCCGGGATGTGTCTTGTGCAGGGCACGTGCTAACCCCTCAGTGCATGGATGACTCTCTTCTTCTCACTGTCCTCCCGGAGCCTGCAACCCATGAGGGCCTGTGGCCTGAGAAGCTGTGCAGCTTTGTGCCTTGACCCCCGAGGGAAGGATATGGAGGGGGCCATGAGAGGAAAGAGCCTTGGTAGTTTATGAACCTGATCCAAAAAAAATCAAATGAGGCTTCCTGCCCCATTCCTACCGTACACCAGTGGCTCCATCCTCTTCCCTCTTCTCCATCTCTGCAGTCTCTCCCTTGTCTGGTATGTTTAACAGTCAGGTGTGTATTTTTCTAGAGTTTTAAAAAAACATTTAGGCTTTTTTTTTTTTTTTTTTTTGAGATGGAGTCTCGCTCTGTCCCCCAGGCTGGAGTACAGTGGCGGGATCTCGGTTCGCTGCAACTTCTGCCTCCCGGGTTCAAGCAATTCTTGTGCCTCAGCCTCCCTGAGTAGCTGGGACCACAGACGCCTGCCACCATGCCAAGCTAATTTTTGTATTTTTAGTAGAGACGGGGTTTCACCATGTTGGCCAGGCTGGTCTCGAACTCCTGACCTCAAGCGATCCGCCTGCCTCGGCCTCCCAAAGTGCTGGGATTACAGGCATGAGCCACTGCACCTGGCCTATTTAGGCTTTGATATACCTATATCACTGTTTGAAACACAAAAGGGAGCATATTCTGCACACTGTCCTTCCCCTGCCTTTCTTCCACTGATACATCCTGGGCACCTTTCCTGCCAGCGGATAAACAGCCACCACATTCTTCTTTCCAGCTGTGTCACATTCTGTTATCTGGCTGACCTACGGGGCCTGTGGCCAGCCCCTGAGGGTAGACATTCCCCATTTTGGTTTGCTGGACATCCTTGTCCATATCTTTTTGTATTCCTGTACAGTTATTTCTGTAAGGTAACTTCCCTAGAAGAGGAATTACTAGGTTAAAGAGTATGTGTGTTTTGAAACTTACAAGGTCCTGCCAAAGGGCCCTCCAGGGACATGGTCTGATAGACAGTTTCAGCCACAGCACAGGAGACAGCAAATTTCCTTACACAAGAGGAAAGGCGTGAGGCATAGGAAGCCAGCCCTTAGCTACCATTTAGTGAATAAATATTTATTAACCAGGTCCTTGGGCCAGGCGCCATGCCAAGCCCGGGGACTGTGCTGATGAACGGGGCTTCCATCTTTGTCCTTGAGGAGCACACGGCTGGGCAGGGCGGGCCGACTCGGACACACACCATTTCATTACTTTGTGATGGGTGCTATTAATAACTGAAGGAAAGATCAGGGCATTGGAGACTCACAGCTCAGGGTTTAAATTTTGCCTCCTCCACTTACGTGACTGTGTGACCTTGGACAAATTCCTTGGCCTCTCAGAGCCTTGGGTCTCAGGTCCAGTGCCCCCTTTGGCTGGCCGTACCAGGTTTCCTACCATCAAGCCTTCTCCTGGGGTCACATTCCTACTGTCCAACGCCTGAGTCAGTTTCAGAAGAAGTCTGGAGTTGGAGAGCCTTAGAGTCTTGCCCAAACATGGACTGAAAAACCTTCATCAAGCCTTCCTATCAGAAGGCCTTTCTGGTTGAAATAGTTTTTACCTCCTGTCATGTTTTTCATTCATGCACTCAACAAATATTTATTTTATACCTTCTCTGAGCCAGGCACTGTGCTAGTCTCTGAGGCCACAGTGGCATTAAGACCTGGTCTCTGTCCTCCTCTATCTGGGGTAAGGGTAACACACGCCATGAACGCGTGTGATCGGGACCTTTGGACCACTGAGTCTCTGCCGAGTAGACTTGGCACTTATTGTGTCCACCTGCTGGGCTGACCAGGCTTCAGTCCGAGCCTTGAAAAAGCACATAGATTTCAGAAGGAGGCCTTTCCATCCCATCCCACCGGCTCTGGTGTGGATAGAATTAGAACCCTGGGACACACATCTACAGGCATGGAACACGGAAAGTAGCTGGGAGACCTGGACCCATCCAAGTCAGCACTGACCTTCATGAACACTCCTGTTTTGTTTTGTTTGTTTTTTTGAGATAGAATTTCACTCTTGTTGCCCAGCCTGAAGTGCAATGGTGTGATCTTGGCTCACTACAACCTCCACCTCTCGGGTTCAAGTGGTTCTCCTGTCTCAGCCTCCTAAGTGGTTGGGATTACAGGCGCCCGCCACCGCACCTGGCTAATTTTTGTATTTTTAGTACAGATAGGTTTTCACCATGTTGGCCAGGCTGTTCTCAAACTCCTGACCTCAAGTGATCTGCCTGCCTTGGCCTCCCAAAGTGCTGGGATTATAGGCGTGAGCCACCATGCCCTGCAACACTCCCTATTTTGTGCCTGTTCATCATTACAGCATCCAGTGGGTTGTCGGGGCTTGGGGGAGAAGGGTGCAAAAGATTCTGAAATGTGGGTCCTATATGATCCTGGTCAGAAAGTTGCAAGCTTCCAAAGCAAGGATGTTTTGCCTGCTCAGTTTTCCAAGAGGTTTAATAGCCTCGGTTTGCAGGTGAGAAAGAGAAGAACAGGAGCCAGGAAATTTGAATTGATAGCTGATCTCTTCCAGTGGATTTGTTCAGCAGCTGGAGAAGACAATTTGAAATTTATCTCTCTGCCGTTCAAAAATGAAAGAAAACACGGCCACTCAGTAAACTGATGTGGAACCTGTTTCGACATAGATTGCTGAGTGAGCAAAGCACGGTGGAAAAGAGTGTGCCCATTATGCTGCTGTTCGCTTAGGGGGATATATATGTTTAAATGTCCATGGATGGACACATGAAACATAACAGGGAATCAGGGGCTGCAGATCAGGAGAGACAAACTCACTTTTTTATACAGCTGGATTTTTTTTTATAATACGCATCGTTAACTATTTTTTTCTTTAAAAAAATTTTTTTTCTCATCTTATGGTGCTGATGATACTTTTTTTTTTTTTTTTTTAAGTAAAACCTTTAAATGCTTCCCCGGTACAACTTTTTCTTTTTCTTTTTTTTTTTGAGACAGAGTCTTGCTCTTTTACCCAGGCTGGAGTGCAGTGGCGCGATCTTGGCTCACTGCAACCTCTGCTTCTGGGTTCAAGTGATTCTCCTGCCTCAGCCTCTGGAGTAGCTGGGACTACAGGTGCCCGCCACAACGCCTGGCTAATTTTTGTATTTTTAGTAGGGACGGGGTTTCACCATGTTGGTCAGGCTGGTCTCGAACTCTTGGCCTCGTGATCCACCCACCTCGGCCTCCCAAAGTGCTGGGATTACAGGCGTAAGCCACCACGCCCGGCCAACTTTTTCAAAGTTTGGGAGAAATTGGGAGTAATTCTAGTATCCCCCATGTCTCAGGGTGGTTGGAGAGACTCAGTGAGCAGTCTGGGGACATCCTGCCCTTCACTCGGAGCCCAAGTTCTCAGGGCATTGGCTCTAAAACATACGGGTTCCAGTCCTGCCTCTCCTGCCCCCACACAGTGAAGCCTTGGGCCAGCCCCCTTGTCTCACTGTGCCTCCATTTCCACACCCTTAACATGGGCACCGCCCCCCTCAAGGTGGTGGGAGTGTGAGGTGACAGGACATCTGTTAATGCAGTCACAACAGGGCACATAGTAGGTGCCCAGCAAACACTCTCTTTCTTCCCCCTTCCCTCGGGATGCATCTTTAGCTGTTTGTTTTGAAGACAGATAGATGGCTATTTGCTTTGAAGATAGATCGATCAATCGATCAATGTTTGGCTGTTTGTTTTAGATAGGTAGATAGCCAGATAGATATACATAAATAGATATGGACTAAGAAAAATAATAGCGATAACTGGCTGTCATATCCATGACGCTGGCTCTGCCAGTCCAGGTGCAAGCTGCGGAGAATGCAGCAGAATCAGCAAGAGGGATTGGGAAGTCTTCTTTGCAGGAAACTAAGGGTGAACCAATGTGTTGAATCACTTTCCCCAGATCACCAAACCCTTCCCACATCTCTCTGATGTAAGTCCTACTCATGAGCTGATGCTCAAGTAATTACCTGCCGGGCTCTGTTTCAAGCTCAATCCTTGTGTTATTGAGATCCTCAGAGCAGCCCCATAAGGCAGGTACCACCATTGCTGCCATTTACAGGTGAGGAAGTGGAGGCACAAAGAGGTTAAGTAACTCACTTAGGGCCATGCAGCAGGTGAGCAGTGCGGCCCCAGCATGGTCCTTAGTGAGCCCTTGCCCACTAAGCGCCTCTGGGATAAAATCAGGTGTGGCGTATTCAGCCCTCATTTTGTATCCTGGGAGCTGACTCTCTGCCATACACAATACCTATTAGTCCCCAGCCCCAGGCCAGGCACTGGAACTCCAGAGTATTTGTCTTTCTGGATATCAGTCTAGTGGGAGAAACGGCCACAGATAACCGATAAAATGTGGGACATGTTCAAGTAGAGGCCGGGAACATAGAGGAAAGAGTGACCAGCTCCACCTCTGGGAGTAGGGGAAACTTCCCATCAAAAGGGACATTTGAGTCGGGCCTAGGAGGATGAGTAGGAGTTCAGCAAGCAGAGAGGATAACCATGGAGGAGGAGGGATGATGAGTCCAGGCAAAGGAGCAGAAATGAAAGGCATATTTAGGGAATAGCATGCAGCTCGGTATGGGTGGGTGTGGCTAGGTGGTTAGACATTGTGGGGAGTGTCAGGAGATGGGGCTGGTGAGCGGAGTTGAGGGCCGGACCCTGGGGCACTTGTTATGTCCTGCCCCCAAGGTGTGACTCCAGGGTCCACAAACCCCAGTGTCTTTAGGGGCCAGGCAGATGAGAGAAAGACAACTGACGTGGCCGACCCCAGAACTCTGTTCTACACTCTCTGCATTTTAAACATATTGGACCGGCTGGATGCGGTGGCTCACGCCTGTAATCCCAGCACTTTGGGAGGCTGAGGCGGGCGGTTCACTTGAGATCAGGAGTTCAAGACCAGCCCGGCCAACGTGGTGAAACCCCATCTCTACTAAAAATAAAAAAATTAGCTGGGTGTTGTAGCAGACACCTGTAATCCCAGCTACTTGGGAGGCTGAGGCAGAGGAATCGTTTGAACCCAGGAGGTGGAAGTTGCAGTGAGCCGAGATTGCGCCACTGCACTCCAGCCTGGGCAACAGAGTCTCAAAAATAAAGAAATAATACGCATATTGGACCATTCTTCACTTCCATAAAGAATTATTTCTTCTCTTGAAGCACCGCTGTCTATAGCCCCGTCTAAGGACAGGCGCACCGTGTGGATGGCACCACAGAGGGTGGTGATAAACAGCAACAGGCTCTGCCTCAGCCTCAGAACCAGAGAGGCAGAAGGGAGTGGTGGGGCCTGTGGCAAACTCATGGGCTCAGACCCTCTGTGGGAACAAGGGTTAGATGTTCTGGAGAAGCCAGAACGCTGGCCTTTTATGTGAAATCTGCTGATTGTTCAAGGTGGACTCCAAATTGTGAGATATGTTGTCACTCGAGCCAAACAGAACACATTCGTGGGCCACCAGTTTGCAGCCTCTACTTTTGGCTGGCCTCTGCATTAAAGAGCTCCCCTGGAAGGAAGTGGGGCCAGCCCCAGCAGGATTGCTCACATCGGCAGGTTGATCCACACCTGGAGGCCAGACCAGTACCCCAAAGGCAGGGGGTGGGGCTGCTTCATATTGAGGCTCGAGTCAGAAGGGGCTTTGGAGGGTCTGTGGGCACGCCCTTGTCCTGGGGCCTCTTTCCTCTTCCCTCTAGGCTGGTCTCCCTTCGTCAGTGCCCACCACCCTTAACAGTTTGCATTTCTGTTGTTTCTTCCAGTCTCCATCTGCTGCTGCCTCTTCATCCTCTTCCTCTTCCTCTCGGAGCTCACCGGATTTATAACGACAGAAGTGTAAGTCATACTTTCCCGATGGGCATTCCAGGATGTTCTGGGACCCCAGACAAGAAGAGGGAGGGGTCTTTGGCCAGGTTTGGTGGCTCACACCTGTAATCCCAGCACTTTGGGAGGCCAAGGCGGGCGGATCACCTGAGGTCAGGAGTTCGAGACCAGCCTGGCCAATATGCTGATACCCTGTCTACACTAAAAATATAAAAATTAGCTGGGCATGGTTGCGGGCGCCTATAATCCCACCTACTGGGGAGGCTGAGGCAGAAGAATTGCTTGACCCTGGGAGGCAGAGGTTGCAGTGAACCAAGAGTGCACCACTGCACTCCAGCCTGAGTGACAAAGCAAGACCCTGTTTCAAAAAAAAGAAAAAAGAGAGAGAGGGGTCTTAAAAAGGAGAGCAAGTTCCAAACCTTCCAACTTCTGTCTCCAAGCCTGTGGCATCGGTTGCTCTTCTGTTTCTTAAAAGGACTTTAAAGTCAGAGCAAAAGTGAATATTGCCTTGTTAAAGCTAAAGAGAACATTTTGGTTCCATTCCGTGGGGGTTCTCCTGGGCTCAAAGATGAACAGAAATAATTTGCTCATCTCTGCCATCCCTTTGTTTGGCCAGTGGGCTTTTTTTCCCTCTGAATCATCACAGGGTCATTTGATGTGAGAGCCGAAGAGTTCAGTGAAACTAATGGGTACGGCTTCCTACCGGAGGGGGCGAGGTTGCTGACATCGGCGCCCGGCCCCCTGGACTAACCCCCTTCCCATTTCTCAGGCCCACACTTGGTGAGGAATCGGTGCAGGCTTCCTGGCAGTGGCTGACGCAGAGTTAATCCATTCCTGATTCCTAGAATTATCTGTTGTGTGGATAACCTAGTAAACGCTCTGGGGTGTGTGTGTAACAGAATGCCATTGGAATTATGCAGTCACGACCTCATCGGACGCCCCTCTGAGATGGAATTAGACCCAGGAGCTTCCTACCTTTGGCACTGGCTTGAGGCTTCAAAGCCTTTTCGTTTCTGTGTTTACAGCCCGGAAAGTCATCACGGAGCTGGGCCCTGGCCACCCACTCTCCTGCGCAGCACTGGAATGTTCTTTTTCGCTAATGGGATTTCTTGGTTTCCTTTGCCTCCACTCAGCCACAAGACAATCGGAAACCAAATACTTAGCTGCTTAGCCCAAGACGACTCTCATTATACAAGCATTACCACCTTTAGTTCTCAAACAGCCTCAGGAGGGAGCTGCCCCCTCTTTACAAAGAGGAAATTGAGGCCCAGGGAGATGGAGGGACCAGCCCACAGCCACACAGTTAGGAGCTGGCTCCCAGCCCTGCCTGTCTCCCGAGCCCATGTGTGTTCGACCAGCACACTGAGAGGCCTATGAGACGGGAGGGCTGGTCTCACCTTGTTTCTGGATATACCTTTCAGCCCTCCCCTGGTATGGGAGTTTGCCTTTCCTGGTCACTCTGATCCTGTTTTAACCCTGATGGCACCAAAGCCCAGGGGACCTTTTACAGTGGTGGGAAGAGTACAAGATAAGGCATTGGGAGACCCAGGGTCAGGTCTCTGCTTAATTACTACTTTGCTGTGTGACCCTATGCAAGTTGCCGAACCCCTCTGGGTCTCAGTATTGGTAGCCAAATAGAGAGTAGACCAGAGTCAGAGCTCCCTTCCAGCTCTGGGAGAGGTTGGTCTGCTTCCCAAGACATGACCCTGTGGCCATGCAGGGTTCGAAGAAGGGGTTTTATTCCCCCCAGGCCTCTAATGGGAGATGGCCATGTCCAAGTCAAGCATCTTCCCCTCTGTACGACTCAGTCACTGGACATCTTAGGATCACCCTATCATGAATCAGATGTCGAAGCAGGGAGAGCAGCAAGAGGTTGAGACTTGCTGATGTTATGAGGTACCTGTTGTATGCCAGGCACCCACTGGCCTCTACAGGCTGTACCCCACCCTCTAGGAGGGGACCCGCTTGGCTTGGCAGGCCTGTCATGTTCTGAGCAAGGTGACAGAGGCACACATGTGTCATCTGCTGAGACCAGGCACCAGGCAGGTGGCTTTATGTGCTGTGGGCAGGACACCAGCAGGTGCAAAGGGCCTCAGGCAGGGATGACCTGGTGTATGTGAAGGCAGGAAGAAGGCCAATCAGCCAGGACAAAGCAAGCAAGCGGAGAGGGTAGGAGGTAGAGCAGGCAGGACGGAGAGGGGCCAGGCCTTCTGCGCTGCCAGGTAGAATTGGGACTCACTTTTTTTTTTTTTTTGGAGACGGAGTCTCACTCTGTTGCCCAGGCTGTAGTGCAGTGGCATGATCTCAGCTCACTGCAAGCTCCACCTCCCGAGTTCAAGAGATTCTTGTGCTTTAGCCTCCTGAGTAGCTGGAATTACAGGCGAGAGCCACCATGTCCAGCTAATTTTTGGATTTTTAGTAGAGACAGGGTTTCACCATTTTGGTGAGGCTGGTCTCGAACTCCTGACCTCAAATGATCCACCCGCCTCAGCCTGTAATCCCAGGCTGGGATTACAGGCGAGAGCCACTGCTCCCGGCCTGGGATTCACTTCTTGATGATGAGCTCATGGAGCCCAGGGCCGGACCTGCTCACTCACTGCTCTGTGGTTCCACACGTGGAGGAGCTGAAAATGCCAGTGGTAGACACAGTCAACAAGCAAACAAAACTAGACTATGTTGATCAGGGGCAAGTACTCCAAAGACAAGAACTAAAGCAGGGCAGGAGGTAGACAATGAGATGGCTGCAGGTACATGATATTTTATGAGGATCAAACAAGATTGTTTAGCTGAAAGCTAACTTAATATAGTGCCGGATATACTTTAATATCATAAGGTCCATATCTCTTCGTGCATTTATTCATGTCCTACATAGTCCGCATCTAACTCTAAAAAGGTTTTAAGGCCGCTCCGCACCAGGCATATAAGTACTCAGTGAATGTGAATTCCTTGTCCCCTCTTCTGCTTTGAGTTAAAAAGACGCCTCTCTTGCCTGCTGCTGACAGCATGTGGGGTGGCATTCCCAGCTCATCCCACATGAGGTGGGGCACTGAGGCAATGGGCTGCCAACAAGAGAGTTTTGACGTCACAGCTTGAGGCTCAAGCAGGTGGGGCCCCACCCGCAGAATGCCCGGGAGCACTGGGGAAGGGCCCTTCCAGCAAGCCCAGACAACTCAAGCAGCTTCCCAAGGGCAGGGCTGCTGCTTTCTGAAGAGCACAGTGTGTTCCCGCTGCTCCCCATTCCCCTGTGCCAGGACTTCCTCTCCCTCTCTCCCAGGGGCACCCTGGACACTCTGATCCCACCGAGTCCCTGGAGAGGTACGAAGCTTAGGGATGAGGGGAGGAAGGGGGCCAGGTGCAGTGGCTCACACCTGTAATCCCAGCACTTTGAAAAGGCAAGGCCAGAGGATCACTTGAGCCCAGGAGTTCGAGACCAGCCTGGACAACACAGTGAGATCCTGTCTCTGCCAAAAAATTTTAAAAACATTAGTTGGCCGTGGACGCACACACCTGTAGTCCCAGCTCCTTGGGAGGCTGAGGTGGGAGGATCACTTGAGCTCAAGAAATCCAGGCTGCAGTGAGCCATGATTGCGCCATGGCACTCCAGCCTAGGAGACAGAGCAAGACCCTATCTCAAAAAAAAAAAAAAAAGAAAACATGAGGGGACATTTTTTGAGTATTTGCCTTGAGTCCAACCCTGTGCTAAGTCAGTGGCTGGAGAGAGGGAGGGAGGCAGGCATGAATAGAGAGATCTGTGCGGAGGAGCTCAGGCCAGATGCTCCAGCTATGAAGATGCAGTGCCCCTAATGCCCCCTTCCCTCCCTGCTGCCTCCTTACTAAGGTATAGGAGTTGCCCGAAGGGCCTCCGCAGGATGAGCCCTAGGACTTACTGAGCAATTGAGAGGAGAAAGCATCGCATCTTTGGGGTCTTCCAGTTGTCAGAAGCTTGTGACCCCCAGGAAGCCCTGCAGGTTTGGGAAGAACTGAAGGTCACAGTTCTCGTTTTCTGGGTGGCTGGCCCTCTGTGGCAGGTTTGTGGCCACAGTGGGGTCAGTGCCCCCTCCCGCCACCATGAGATTGTAACTTAAGGAAATGAGGTCACCGTTGGTTGGATCAACATGGCTCCAGCCCCAGCCTGTGGTTATCAGTGACATAAGACGCTTATTCTGGCCTGGTCCTGGTGGGGGGTGAGGGGGAGGCACATTTGTTTGGGTGGTTGGGCTCCAACCTGGCTTTGGACAGGCCGGTAATTATCCTTGGGAAAGAGGCCCCACAGAGTGTTCTGAAACTCCATGTTTTCAGGGAGCAGGCCCCTCCTCAGGCAACCTGGCCACAGAATGTTCCAGCCTCTGACTGCCCAGTCTCTCACTGCTCTTAAAAATTATTAACCTCATGAGGATTTATACTAATAAAATATAGTAACTGGAACTCTCCATTGATAGTTTATAATGTAATATAACTCATGGTACCTTCCATACTATAACTCATGGATTTATCATGTGCATGCCAACACCTAGGTTAGCACTTGATTTTTATTTTTATTTTTTTTTGTTTGTTTTTTGAAACAGGGCCTCATTCTGTTGCCCGGGCTGGAGGGCAGTGGCTCAATTATGGCTCTATGTAGCCTCGACCTCCCAGGCGATCCTTCTGCCTCAGCTTCCCGAGTGGCTGGGACTACAGGCATGAGCCACCACATCTGGCTAATTTTCTAATTCTTTGTAGAGACAGGGGTCTCACTGTATGTTACCCAGGCTGGTCTCAAACTTCTGGGCTCAAGCGATTCTCCCACCTTGGCCTCCCAAAGTGCTGGGATTGATTATAGGCGTGCAGGCTGCGCCCGGCAGGTCAGCACTTCATGATGGTCATCTCACTGGTCATCGCAGAACCCCTCGAGGTAACTACTACTGTTCACCCCATGTTACAGCTGGGGAAACTGAGGCACCAGGCGGCCAAAACCACATGAAGCAGTAAGTGGTGGAACTGGAGTCAAACGCAGGTCTGTGATGCTAAAGCCCAGACTCAGCACCTCCCCTCTGTTGTACCCCACTTCCCTGCCCCGAGCATTTCAGGGCCCCAGGCTCATGGGAGCCACTGCTTTTTGATCAGAATAGTTGACTGGAGGAGTTGGATGCACCCTTCTAGGGTGAGGTGGCCAAACAGGCAGATGGAAGCCTGGGAGGTGGGAGCTTGGAGGTCACCTGGAGATCACGGTGTTCTCACAGGCTCACCGTAGGAGGCCCGGAGTGGGGAGCAGTGGCTTAACCAGGAGGAGGAGCTGGAAGTCTCCAGGTTGCCTGCCTTGAGCCTGGGTTGTGAGCCAGGCTGGGTAGAGGGCCCCAGGCATCCCATTAAGGAGCATGAAGGACATTGCTCTCAGCAATAGGAGGCCTGAGGGCGTCTGAGTGTGGAGTGACGGGTTTATGTCTCAGACAGCTCACTTCTTGTGAAGATGGGTTTGATGTGGGACCACCCAGAGGCCAAAGCCCTGGTAGGAACTGGGGGATGACCCAAGTCAGAAGGGCCGAGGGTGCTGGGACTTTGGCTTTGGAGCAGGGGTGGGCAGAACCCGGCGACTGGCTGTCAAGGGATGTATTTTAGACATCCACCTGGTTGGTAATAGATGCACATACTTTTACCTGGATGACTCAGGATTTGAAACTCAAGGTTCCGGAGCGCATGCTTGCAGAATCTCCATCCCTCCCTCCACCCCACCCCAAGCCCTTGCGGCGGGCCTCACCGCCGCCTAAGTTTCCATTTGATCAAATTTTGAAGCGTAGAGGTCAGAGACTTCAGGCAGGAATCTGAACTATTTAAGGGCTCTTCTAAAAGCAAATAAAATTGTTTTGTATAGATGTCATCGAACTCATGCCTCAGACTAGAATTTCAAGGCCCTCCACCACATTCCATTTACACTCCCCCCACCTACACCTCCCCGGGCCCTTGCGTACCTCTCCCTACAAGGCCACAGCCCACCCACACCCCCCACCCTCCCATGCACTCACCACGCTGGGCCTGACTCCCTGACGCCATCTGGCGTCCCCCACCTGGAATGTGCTCCCGACTGCCCCACCAGCGCGCGCCTTCCCCTGCATCCTGGGAGTTCTGCTGAGGACTCCCTCCTCTACTCAGGCTCATTCCACCGAAGTTTGTGAGCACACGCTCTGTGCTGAGGCTCAGGGAGCCCTCATCCTGGGGGTGTTGACGGGGGTGGGAGAGGCTTGTGGGACAGACGCAACTGGACCCCTAAGCACCGCTGTACCCTGCAGGCACCTGGGCCCTGGTGGGAGAGGGCACACCTGAAGATTATGAAAAGGGACTAGGATGCCTGCATCACAAGTCCACTTGAGGGCCACCAGCCCCTCAGCTTTTCACCGATTCCCAACCCATCCAGGCAGTGCAATGCCTTGGAAAGAGCATGGGCTCTGGGCCCCCCGTCCCTGGGCTCGGATCCTGCCTCTGCCTCCTGTTGGTCCTATGATCTTGGCCAGCCATCTGTGCTCCTCTGAGCCTGGTTTCATCGACATGAAGGGAGAACAGTACCCTTATTAAACACTGGATCAACTCATTGAGCATCGATATTAGTAATAATGATAAAAACAGTGGACATTTATTGAGTACTTACTGTTTACTAAGACCACACTTAGCATTGCTCTTGTTCTCATTTGATCTTCTCAGCAACCCCATGGCAACCCCTATGATTGTCCCCATTTTACATCTGGGGAAACTGATGGATGGGAAGCCCCTTGCCCAAGTCAATCAGCCAAGAGGTGGCAGAGCCAGGATTTGAACCCTGGTAGCCTAGGCTTCCCCTGCGCTGCTGTATTTTCTTTACCAAGAAGGGTCTGGAATCAGCCCTCAAGAGAGAGATGAGCCTCACACATACACACACACTCACTCACTCTCCTGCCCTGGGGCAGCTAACAGCTTGACCTGGCAGTCCTCCAGCAGCCCTGTGAAGTAGACAGAATCTTTATCCTTATTTTCCTCTTTTTCTCTCCTTTCCTCTCTCCCTCCTTCCTTTCCTTTCTTATTTTCTTATTTTAGTGAGGTATGTGTAACTTACACACAGCAAAGTACACAAATCTTAAGGTAGAGGCCTGATGAATTTTCACCTGTGTTTACACACGTAACCATCACTCTGATGAAGACATAATACATTCTATCACCAAAGAAGGGTCCCTTGAGCCCCTCCCAGTCAGTAGCCCCCACCACTATTATTCTGACTTCCATTGCCATAGATTAATTTTGCTGATTTTCAAACTGATTGAAAGCTTTTCTAGTTTTACAGATGAGGAAACTGAGGCTCAGAGAGGTGAAGCAGTGTGTCCTAGGTCTCCCAGCTCCTAAGTGGCAGAGCCAGGAGGTGAGCCCACACCTGTCTGCCACTGCCTCCATAGGCCTTCCCACTGCCCACACTGGTGACAGGGGAGTCGGGCCCATGGAAGCCCTCAAACCACAATGAATCCACAAAAAACATTTCCTTTTCTTCCAGGTGGGTTGATTTCTGGCAGCCCGTTGGCCTTTTAAAATCAGTTCAGCCCTAGCCAATGAAGTTAGTTAGCCTTGGCAGGCCCCTGTCGTGGGGTGGTTGTGGGTGAGCTCGTGGCGCTGGCTAGGGTGGCAGGAAGCCAGCAGCCCTGGAACATTTGCCTTGGACACGAAGGCGGCTTTATTGACCTCATCAGGCGGCCCAGGTGATTGAATTGTGTTTATCCCACAGCCTGGGGCCCTCCAGGAAGGAGCCTGGGAGCAGCCAGTTCTGGCCTTACATAACCAGCCTGGCCAGAGCGCCGCAGGCCGTCCCTGCCCAGCACCGCTGCCCCCTTGTTCTGGGTGGCCCTCTAGCCCTGCGGAGCCTGTTCTCTGCTTATTCTGGTTAGGAAGACAGGGACCCACGCCTGGGAAAGGGTTCTTGAAGCCTTGTGGGTGAGCTCACCTTGGTGCCACACCCGGGATTCACTTTGCTCTTGGCTGAGGTCACCTCCAGAGGGTTACCAGTGGATGACATCATCCCACAATCCCTCAGTGCTGTGCGGAGGCCCAGCCTCACCAGGTGGGAAAGGTGAGTTGCTTCAAGGAAGAGTCTCAGGCGGCTTCCTGGCTGGGAAGGGAAGCCCAGGCTCTCCTTAGTTGACTGTGTGTTAATCACCCAGCAGTTTCATTACTCAACAGCTCTCCAGAGTTGTACATTACAGCTGGGGTAGAAATTGGGTGCTGAAGGCCAGGGCAGAGCATTTGGCTGTAGGGAGGACGATCCTCCTCGGGCCTGTTACTGGCGGGTCTTTGTTCTTAGACCTGGGGTTCTTGGCCTCACGGATTCCAAGGAATGGAACCTTGGGCCATGCGGTGAGTGTTATAGCTCTATTGGAAGCCGTGGGTCACGGAAGAGAACTGTGGAACCCTGCGACTAGTGTTCAGCTCATTTAGGACAAACCCGGCACTTAGCCACACAGGAACAATGGCCAGCCTCTAGCCCGATCGGGAGCGGCAATGGGAGCCTCGCTGGATAAGCACAGCGGACACCCTGCTGGATCCAGAGGGATGGAAGTCAGCGGCGGGTCTGTGACAACTGCAATCAGCACCACGAGCTAAAGCTCAGCTCGAGCAGGAACAAACATGGACCAGAAGAATGTGCAGTTGCAAGATTTAATAGAGTGAAAACAGAGCTCCCATACAAAGGAAGGACCCAAAGGGGGTTGCCCCATCCAGCTCGAATGCCTGGGTTTATATCCCCATCATTGTCCCTCCCCCTGTGCTCTCAGGTGATAGATGATTTGACTGTTTCTTTACCTCCTGCTTTTAGCCTAATTGGTATTTTAGTGAGCTCCCTTTACTACCTGATTGATCGGGTGTGAGCTGAGTTACAAGCCCCGTGTTTAAAGGTGGGTGTGGTCACCTTCCCCAGCTAGGGTTAGGAATTCTTAGTTGGCCTAGGAAATCCAGCTAGTCCTCTCATAACCTCCTGGGCTCCTGTTTGCCCCTCTCCCTCCAGCTCCTTTGTTCTTGGTGGCCTCTGATTGGGGCCAACACTACAGGCAAGGTCAAGGGCAGGCCTGTGTCTCCCCTCTCCCATCCTAAGGCTTCCCAGGACCAGGTCCCTCCTTCATTTTCTTCCTTGACCCTGATGCTGAGGAGAGGGCTGGGAGGCAGCCTGAGCTGTGGAAAGCCTGGGTTGAGATTCTAGCTCGGCCATTTCCTAGCATGTGACCCTGGTGATGGGACACACCCTTTCTGAGCCTGTTTCCTGGTTTTAAGATGGGGCTCGGGGCATTTCACAGGTGCACATGGGACGGCGTGAATGCACGCAGTAGGCCTCCCCCAGCTTAACGAGTGGGGGCCCATCTGTTGCACTCTTGTCTCTGGGAGTATCCTTGTGGGCCCCACAGAGAAGCCCCAGGTGTCTTTCAGAGCCCGCCGTTCCCTGTGAACAGCATCACACCAGGTGCTAGGGGTGCAAAGGTGTGGTCTTAGTAAAAACAAAATTCCTTTGCCTTGGTCCGACTCGTTCTTTCCCTAAGATGTGGCCATTTACAAAGCTCTCTTGGAGTCTTCATTGCTTAGATAGGGCAGTTCTCTTTTATTTTACAGCCTAGGGACTGGACCCAAGGGGCCTAATAAATGTTTAACCACAGCCCAGCCACCTGAAGCACTGCCCCCTTCAGCTGCCCCCTAGGCCAGGCCTTTAGATTTGGTTCCCCCTGGGTGGGGGGCATTATCTGGGAATCAGATGGGCCATCAGACATCCAGCAGCTACTTGGGGATGCCTCCAAGACACCTGGGCTCAGCACAGCCTCTGGCACTCAGTACCTCTCCCTGCTGCTGGTCCTGCTCCTCTTCCAAGGGCTCTCAGCCCAAAGAATGGGTCCGGGAAGAAACACAGCAGTGTGCCTGCATTCCCCCCTCGCCTCACCCCCCTCTGCCCCAGTCCCATCCATCAGCAAGTCCCACCTGCTCTACGTGGGTTCCTACAGCCCTCCTCCTCTCCATTCCCATCCCACCCCATCCAAGGCGCCGCCATCCCCCGCCTGGTCTCCCTCTTGCACAGCAGCCCCTCCAGTGGGTCTTCCTCGCAGCAGCCAGAGGGAGCCCATGAGAGTGCAAGCCTGACCCCGTGGCTTTGCTCATATCAAATCTAAAGGCCTCGGACGGGCACGGTGGCTCACGCCTGTAATCCCAGCACTTTGGGAGGCCGAGGCGGGCGGATCACCTGAGGTCAGGAGTTCAAGACCAGCCTGGCCAAACTGGTGAAACCCCACCTCTACTAAAAATACAAAAATTAGCCAGACATGGTGGTGCGTGCCTGTAATCCCAGCTACTTAGGAGGCTGAGGGAGGAGAATCGCTTGAACCCGGGAGACGGAGGTTGCAGTGAGCTGAGATCGCACCACTGCACTCCAGCCTAAGAGACAGAGCGAGACTCTGTCAAAAAAAAAAAAAAAATCTAAAGGCCTCGTGCAGCCTCCTTACACTGCAACCACGGTGACCTTCATTCAGTTCCCCAAACCAGCCATGCTCTCCCCAACCTCCAGGCCTTTGCACATGCTGCCAGGATGATGCCTACACATCCCCCAGACCTCATTCACACCTCGGAGAAGTCTTCCCAGCCCCTTCTCCCCAAAGGTCAGTGGCCCTGTAGTCCCTGTCACGGCCCCCTGCAGCTTTCTGTCAAAGTACTAATCAGCGTTGGGGGTGGCAGCATATTTAGGAGCTGAGTGATGTCTGGTTCTTGTGTCTATCAGCTTGAAGAAGGCAGAGACAGCATCTGGCTGATTCATTGCTGTTTCTGGCTCCTGTCAGGTAGTGGGTACTCAAAAAGTATTTGTTGAGCAAATTTGGATTGCTGAAAGATGCCAATACTGTGCTGCTGACAGCAAGGTGACATGGCTGTCTGTGGAGCCACCTGCCCCTAAATATGGCCAATGCGGTCGACAGAATAATGACTCTCTGCCCCCCGTGATGTCTAGGTCCCTGTCCCTGTCCCTGATGCATGTGGCCGTGTTACCTTGCATTCAAAAGGAACTTTGCAAATGTGATTACATTAAGGATCTCGAGATGGGGAGAGGATCCTGGGTTAGCCAGGTGGACTGGATGAAATCACAAGAGTTCCTGTGAGAGAGAGGTGGAGGCCAGGCACAGTGGCTCACGCCTGTAATCCCAGCACTTTGGGAGGCTGAGGCGGGGGCGGGGGCGGGGGGGTGGTGGATCACGAGATCAGGAGTTCGAGACTAGCTTGGCCAATATGGTGAAACCCCGTCTCTACTAAGAATACAAAAATTAACTGGAGTGGTCGTGCGCACCTGAAGTTCATGGCTACTCGGGAGAAGAATTGCTTGAACCTGAGAGGTGGAGGTTGCAGTGAGCCGAGATTGCGCCACCGCACTCCAGCCTGGGTAACAGAGTGAGACTCTGTCTCAAAAAGATGAAAAAGAGAGAGAGGTGGAGGTCAAAGAAGGGGGAAGCTGCTGGCTTTGGAATTGGGAGAAGGGGCCACAGGCCTAGGCAGGGCCTAGAAGCTGAAAAAGGCAAGAAAATGCATTCTCCCAGGAACACAGCCCGTTTTAGACTTCTGACCTCCAAAAGCATAAGACAATAAAGGTGTGTGGTTTAAGCCGTTCACATTGTGATAATTTGTTACAGCAGCCACAGGAAATTAATACAGCCATCCAGTTGTTTCTCAAAACCGGTTCTGCCCCTAGGGATAAGCACCAGGGAATTCCTGGCTTCCCAGCTGCAGGGAGGGGACCTCAAGAGAGGAGGCTGTAAGGTCCTCTGTGCCTGTTGGCGCCAGGCCCTGATCCCTTATAAGACCCCTATTTCTCATTTTAGTGTTCAAACCACCTTATTTGTAGTGGGTGGTGTTATCCCCACTTAACAGGTGGGTTCACAGAGGTGAGCATAGGAAGTGCCAGAACCAGAATTTGAACTTGAATCTGTCTGACTCTGAAAGGTATGCTCTTACCACTGTGCTGTCCCAACCCACCCCTTCTCTCCTGAGCCCCAGCCTTCCCCTCTTTTTTTTTTTTTTGAGACGGAGTTTCACTCTTGTTTCCCAGGCTGGAGTGTAGTGGTGCAATCTCGGTTCACTGCAACCTTAGCCTCCTGGGTTCAGGATTCTCAGCCTCCCAAGTAGCTGGGATTTCAGGCACGCGCCACCACGCCCAGCTAATTTTGTATTTTTAGTAGAGACGAGGTTTCACCATGTTAGGCTAGTCTCAAACTCCTGACCTCAGGTGATCCACCTACCTTGGCCTCCCAAAGTGCTGGGTTAACAGGCGTGAGCCACTGCGCCCAGCCCAGTCCTCCCCTCTTGAGAGGTAAGGTTGCACTTGAAGAGTGCAGCCTAGACCCGTTCCTGAGGGCACAGGAGGTGCAGGCTCTGCCCAGATGGAGTCTGGGTTATCTAAGTTGTGGTCACCAAGTGAAGTGGTCCCCGGCTGTCCCCTGCAGCTATCTTTGCTGCCATCTCAACAAAGGTTCTTATACTTGTCTTTCCCCTAGTGTGAATGAGCTCTATGTCGATGACCCAGACAAGGACAGCGGTGGCAAGATCGACGTCAGTCTGAACATCAGTTTACCCAATCTGCACTGCGAGTGTGAGTACTCCACGCAGCCCCTCCCTCTAGCAGGACACCTCCTTAGGGAAAATGTGTGTGTGCAGAAATGGCAAGATCTCCAGGACAAGCCAAGCCAACATATGGTTCTCCCTACTCTTTTTTGGAGGAGAATATAATTGAGTATGCATGCACTTGGAGGTTTTCTAGCATAATAAACACAAGACACTACTCATAGGGGTTACCCCTGGAGAGCAGCTGATTTGGTGCAGGGAGATGGGGTGTCTCTTAGGGTCATGTTACAGCTTCGCAGCAGAGCCTGAGAGTCTCATGCAAGTGATTTGTTGAGGGGAGGAAGCTGTAAGGGAGTGAGAGGCGCAGGATAGGGCAGTACGACAGGATAAGCACAGATGTGTGTTCAGCTGAAGTCCAAACTCAGCCTGATCTCACAGGATGCTGTGGGGGGTGAATGACACCATAGCATTGGTCACACCCAATAGCAATGGGACCAGGCTGTTATTATCCATGTCATTGGGTAATGGCTGCAGAGTGGTGTGCGTGGCAGGGGTCACATCACCTCCCAAGCATCTCAAGCGAGAAGACCTCCAGTCAGCCAAGAGCATTCATCTGGAGAAGGGTGCAGCTCTGAGTCATTGGCAGCTGACACCTACGGAAGCTGGAGCGGTCCACCATCCGTGAGAGAGTGCAGGACAGGGCTCAAGAGCACCTGCGACAGTGAAGGGCTGGGAGATTCCCTTTTTGACTTCACACCTATTTTGTTTTAACCAAAAGAATGAATTACTTCTTTTTTTTTTTTTTTTTTTTTTTTGAGATGGAGTTTCACTCCTGTCACCCAGAATGGAGTGCAATGGCACGATCTCGGCTCACTGCAACCTCTGCCTCCTGGGTTCAAGCGATTCTTCTGCCTCAGCCTCCCGAGCTGGGATTACAGGTGCGCACCACCACGCCAAGCTAATTTTTGTATTTTTAGTAGAGATGGAGTTTCATCATGTTGGCCAGGCTGGTCTGGAACTCCTGACCTCAGATGATCCACCCACCTCAGCCTCCCAAAGTGCTGAGATTACAGGCATGAGCCACCGTGCCTGGCCCAGAATGAATTACTTCTACAAAACAAAACTCATTTAAAGTCTGATTTGGAGTCAGATCCTGGCTCCTTTGCTGGCTAAAACTGTGACCTTGGCTAGGGTGACTTCTCCGAGCCTCAGGTTCCTCATCTGCAAAATGGGCTTAGTAATGTCTGTTGTCTGAGGTTCTTGGGAGAATCTAATGCCATGGTCCCTAGACTTGTCAGCGAGTCGACTGGGCTCCCTCTCCTGGACTGGGGTTCCAGCCGTCCCTCTGCCCAGCCTGGCACGGAGCCTGCTGCAGGCCCTTCTCTCCCCACCCCCTCTTCCTGTTAAAGGACACAGCTGAGAGAACACTGGGTGCATCTCCGGCCAGAGATAGGAAGAGTCTCAGCCCTGTCATTGCTTTTGGTGAGATTTACGTCACAATTTTGAATCCTCGCTGGGCCCCAAGCCAGGGAACCTGTTGAAATAGGTCGGTCTTATTTTTTGTTATTTTTTTCTTTCACTTAGAAAAATAATTCATCTGGCAGATTCTCATTCAGGAGTGACTGTATCTCTGGAACAAGGAAATTCTTAGTCAGACCAGAGGACTGGGACAAGTGTGGTAGGAAAGGGAAGAGATGTGGTTCCAGGAGGGGCCAGGCAACCTCCACCCCGTGCCCTGCCATGCCCTGCTGGATCTGTGGGGCTATAACCTGAACCCCCAACCCCCTCACCCCTGTTAGAGCCCAGCATTCTGGCTTTTCTTTAAAAGAACTTCACATTTTTATTATAGGAAAAAATGCATGCTCATCATTATACTTCTGGAAAACATAGGGAAGCAAAAGAGATCACCCATAATTCTGCCACCCGACAGCAGTGTCGGTGACATTTTGACATCATTCTGTCCAGCTGGCCTTCCTTTCTGTGTTTCTGAACATAGCTGAGATCGTACTGCATGTGTGATCTCATATCCTGCTTTTAAAAATAATATTCTTCATTATACAACTAATAGAATACATTTTAATCTTAAAAAAGACATACATTCAAAAATACAAAAATAATATGTTTTTTAAAAAGCAAAAGTACCCCTCCCTGTCCCCCTTCTTGTCCCAGCATGCCATCTTCCCCAAAGGACACCTCTGCTGGTAGGTGGGGCCCCTGTTCCCCACCCCTACATGTGTGGGCGTGTCTGTGAACATATATTGGGTTTGGGGTTTTTTTGTTGTTATTGTTGTTTTTTCTTTTTACGTAATTAATTGGGACCCTAGCATATGGGAACCTTCTGGAGTTTCTTTTTTTTTTTTTCTAGCTAGTGTCTTGGAGCTGTTCTGATATTACTCATAATATGAGTAAAATAATAACAGCTGCCGTTTATTCCATTCTTCAGGCCAGGCCCTGTCCTGCGTCCTTTGGCTATATTAAATGCATTGGGATTTGAGGTGTCTTAGCAGAATGGCTGAAGGGCGTGGGCTCAGAAGCAAATCCACCTGGATTTCATTCCAGGCTCTGGTGTTTCCTACCTGTGAGGGCTCCGTGCCTCAGTTTCCCTAGATGTAGAATGGGACTGATAATATTATCTTCCCCACAGGGGTGTTTAAATGGTGTTTTTTTGTTTTGTTTTGTTTTGTTTCGTTTTGAGACAGAGTCTCACACTGTCACCCAGGCTGGAGTGTGACGGCGCGATCTCAGCTCACTGCAAGCCCCGCCTCCCGGGTTGAAGCTATTCTCCTGCCTCAGGCTCCTGAGCAGCTAGGATTACAGGCGCCCGCCACCATGCCCGGCTAATTTTTTGTATTTTTGGTAGAGATGGGGTTTCACTATGTTGGCCAGGTTGGTCTCAAACTCCTGACCTTGTGATCCACCCACCTCAGCCTCCCAAAGTGCTGGGATTACAGGTGTGAGCCACTGCGCCCAGCCAAGAAGGTGTGTTCTTACATAAAAGGCACTTAGAAGAGAGTCTAGCACATAGTAAGTGCTATTTTAGTTTTCTTTTCTTTCTTTCTTTCTTTCTTTTTTTTTTTTTTTGAGATAGAGTTTTTCTCTGTTACCCAGGCTAGAGTACAGTGGCATGATCTCAGCTCACTGCAACCTCCGCCTCCCGGGTTCAAGTGATTGTCCTGCCTCAGCCTCCCGAGTAGCTGGGATTACAGGCGCCTGCCACCACGCCCAGCTAATGTTTTGTGATTTTAGTAGAGATGGGGTTCGCCGTATTGGCCAGGCTGGTCTCGAACTGCTGGCCTCAAGTTATCCGCCCACCTTGGCCTCCCAAAATGCTGCGATTACTGGCGTGAGCCACCGTGCCCAGTCCTGTTTTACTTTTCTTTAACCCTCACAACAAGCCTGTGATAGAAGAGGAAACTGAGGCACAGAGATTAGGTAACCTGCTCGAGGTCTCAGCACTAGTAACTCAGCCACTGATCTGCTATGAGCCTCCTCCACGCACCTGCATTTAGCCCATTCTTTGTACCTGCCGCACGGCACCGGGAAGAGGGCTGTTCCACTGGCTCCAGTGACAAGCAGTTGAATTGCTTCCAGTTGCCACTATTTCAGATAAGGTTGCCTGAGCAGCTTTGCACACACATCTGGACACACATTGTGGATCTAGAGGACAGGCTGCCAACATCGGAACTGCTGAGTGAAATGCGGACCTGCTTGTGTTTTCTCTAAACTTCACATTACGCCATCAGCATTTCCCATGTCCCGTAGACCCGTGAGGGTCATTTCGAATGGCTCCAGCATGTTCCCTTCTATGGATGGATGCTCACTGACTTCTCTGTCCTCATCGAGGAACACAGAGTTGTTCCCAATTTTCCCTTTTAAGGTTGTCCCTCTTTAAAATTGCTTCCAGCTGTTCTTCCTCCGTATGGCACCTCCTTTCTAGCGCTCCTGCCAGGGAAATTCCTACATTTCCATAGTTCACAGGGATCATCTCACCACTGGCTACTTGGACCAGCTCTGGGGATGCATTTGGCATTGGCCTGCCCATTTTGCAGATGGGGAAGCCATCTGAGTCACAGTGAGGTGACAGAGGGCAGGGCCTGTCTTTTCCCTTTGTGCATCCCTGGTGCTTATCACAGGGCCTGGTAGCATAGGCGATGGGTAAAGGAATGTGTGAATGAATGAATAAGTGAATGATGGATGAATGGATGGGGAGCCTGAGCCTATTCACCCCATAAACCCAAAAACTATCTGAAGGCCAGGAACGGTGGCCTACACTTGTAATCCCAGCACTTTGGGAGGCTGAGGCAGGTGGATCACCTGAGGTCAGAAGTTCAAGACCAGCCTGGCCAACATGGTGAAACCCCGTCTCTACTAAAAATACAAAAAAATTTTTTTTGTATAGGCGGGCACCTATAATCCCAGCTACTTGGGAGGCTGAGGCAGGAGAATTGCTTGAACGCAGGAGGCGGAGGTTGCAGTGAGTCGAGATCGTGCCGTTGCACACCAGCCTGGGCAACAGAGCGAGACCCTGTCTCAAAAAAAAAAAAAAAAATACTGCCCGGGCGCGGTGGCTCACGCTTGTAATCCCAGCACTTTGGGAGGCCGAGGCGGATGGATCACGAGGTCAGGAGATCGAGACCACGGTGAAACCCCGTCTCTACTAAAAATACAAAAAAAATTAGCCGGGCGTGGTGGCAGGTGCCTGTAGTCCCAGCTACTCGGAGAGGCTGAGGCAGGAGAATGGCGTGAACCCGGGAGGTGGAGCTTGCAGTGAGCCGAGATTGCGCCACTGCACTCCAGCCTGGGCGACAGAGCGAGACTCCGTCTCAAAAAAAAAAAAAAAAAAAAAAAAAAAATACAAAGACTGTCTGAGATACAAGAGATAACATTTATTAAGCACTTTCCACCTAGCGTTCATCAGACCCTAAGCATTTTCTACATCTATGAACTATTTGATCCCCATAATCTTTCAAGGAAGGTTCAATTATGGTCAACCCCCCATTTTACAGAGAAAGAAACTGAGGCATCCAGAGGTTAAGTACCTGAGGCAGGACCCAGATTCAGAGGACCAGTATGGCAGACGCCAGGGTGGCCCCGGGACCCCTACTATGCACTGCCTCCCCTCGGCCTCACATTTAGCAGTCATTACCGTGTCCCCTGTAGTCTTTGGACCCCAGACCATGAGCTCCTGGAGGTCCCCAGCCCGGCCTGCCCCTGGTATGGATGAATGAAGGCTCCCAGAGAGAACAGGCTGGCCCCCATCCTCCCGTGTCTCTGGGTTTGTGACTGTTGTCTCCCTTTGGCTCCTGCAGTGGTCGGGCTTGACATTCAGGATGAGATGGGCAGGCATGAAGTGGGCCACATCGACAACTCCATGAAGATCCCGCTGAACAATGGGGCAGGCTGCCGCTTCGAGGGGCAGTTCAGCATCAACAAGGTATGGAAGCCCTGCCTCAGCCCTTTCTACCTGCTCCCCTTTCCTGCTGTCTCCTCGCTCCCTGGAAACTGGTTGTGGAGGCACTCACTCGACCTGACCCCAACACAGCCCCCAGCAAGCGAGGGTTTGTGTCCAGCTGCCTGGCCGTTCCTGCTGAGAATCTGGATGGGGGGTCCAGGCTCCCTGGGATTTTAAGCCCCTGATAGCTGGTTCAGGAAGGAGCTACTCTTCTCTCCAGTGAGGGAGACAATGATGAGAAGACCTGAGGATTTGCAGCCCCCAGCCCTGGGTTCAAGTTCCAGCTCTACCCCCTCTTGGCCCCTACAAGTCACTTGACCCATCTTAGGCTGAGGATGTGATGGTGAAAATAATATCACGATACCACCCACTTCACAAAGTTTGTGTGGGGATTAAATGAGCTAATGCAGATTCATTCATTCATTCAAAAAAATTTTTGAATGAGCATGTTCTCTGTTCCAGGGTCAGTGATAGGCTCTGGGGCAGCATTCCTGGGCTGGTGGGGCTTCCATTCTGGTGGAGGGAGACAGTCTACAAACCAGAAAGCATCAGGGATGCCAAGTGCAGTGATGAGGAATAAAGCCAAGGGGAGTGAGATGAGGTGGGCTTGAAAGTACCTTGTCCGCTCTGAAGGACCATTCAAGGTTCACTGTTGTTTTGTCCTCAGAACCAGGAGCTTCAGATCCTAAGTCAAGTGGGTGAACACAGTGCCCTTGGGAGGGCCGAGGCACCCAGTGGCAGCTGGCAGGGTTTTGCTCAGCACGTGCCGGCCTTCCTGGAAGCTCGGTACTGTCACAGTGGAGCCTCTCAACAAGGCTGTGAGGCAGCACCATTTGACAGGTTAGGATGCTGGGGCCCAGAGAGGTTAAGTGTCTTGCCTGAGGTCACACAGCTATCTGCATGTCCCACAACTCCCCTTCCCAGCCCCAGCCAAACTGAGCCACTGGCCACTCCTGGCTTCTCCTTGTCCCTCCTGCAGCCTCTGCTCAGAACGCCCTTCCTCCAGATCCTGACACCTGAGCTGGGGTTGCAAACTCACTGGCCACATCCAGCCCAAAGATAAATTGTTTGTCCAGTATAGCATTTAACTGCATCAGAACCAGTATGAAAAGATTAGGAATCCAGATTTCTGGCTTTTAAAAGTCAGAGGCTCTCACTACATTGGGTCCGTGTTCCCGCTATGACAATGACCTGGCACCAATGGGCATTGTTCCCCTTTAGAGAGGGCGTGTGCTGTCCCTTCCCACAGTCCCTGGTAGGCGGCTGGAAGGCCAGGCCTAGTCATCTTTCAAGCAGGGTGGACTTCTTACGTGATAGTTCAGGGCTCCCTTAAGTGCTAAAGCAGAAGCCACAAGGCTTTCTTAAGGTTTCAGCTGTTGCTGGGAGAAATCTGCTGCATGTTATGGGTTAAAGTGAGTCTCGTACCAGCCCAGGCCCTCAGGAGGAGGAGACTACCAGGAGGCAGGGATGCTGGGGGTCACGGTTCACTGGGGGCTCTCTCTGCCCATGAGCTGCCACACAGCACCTTTGCCATGCCCCGTAATTTGGATTTTATGGTGGTTGTGATGGAAAGCCATTTGAGGGTTTTGAACAGGGAGGCAATGTAATCAGATTTATGCCTTAGAACTGGACTATCCAATAGGTTGCCACCAGCCACCTAAGGCTATTTAAATTAATTCAAATGAAATAAAATTTACAATTCAGTCACTCATTCTCATCAACCACATTTCAAGTGCTCAAAGCCACGTGCTGGCTAGGGGCCACAGCGTTAGACAGTGCACAGAGAAAGCACTTCCATCGCTGAGGAAAGTTCTGCTGGACAGCACACCCTTAGAAGGATGGCTCTGGTGGCCGGGCGCGGTGGCTCACGCCTGTAATCCCAGCACTTTGGGAGGCCGAGGCGGGTGGATCACGAGGCCAGGAGATCCAGACCATCCTGGCTAACATGGTGAAACCCTGCCTCTACTAAAAATACAAAAAAAAACACCAAAATTATCCGGGTGTGGTGGCGGGCACCTGTAGTCCCAGCTACTCAGGAGGCTGAGGCGGGAGAATGGCATGAACCAGGGAGGTGGAGCTTGCAGTGAGCCAAGGTCGCACCACTGCACTCCAGCCTGGGCGACAGACCGAGACTCCATCTCAAAACAAACAAAAAAAAGGATGAGGCTGGGCTGGAGAGGGTTGCAGGCAGTGGTTGTGGCAGTGGAGCTGGGGAGATGTGGTAGGATTAGGGAAGTAGAATCAATAAGACTCAATGAAGAATCGGATGTGGGGGTGAGGGCACATGTGGAATCAAAGAAACCTTTGACATCTTTGTCTTGACAACCGGGTGGTCCTGTTTCTAGACGTGGAAGCTGAGAAAAGCCTGAATTCTGTGGGAAGTAGGTAGGGCTGGGCATTGGTCATTCCACTCTGGTTTCCTTTGGTGCCTTTTGGGGTTCCCATTAGGTGTCTACAGGGAGAGGTGAAATTGGAAGTTGGAGGTGTGGAGAGTTCAGGAGAGGGTTCTGGACCACAGATGTTGAGGTGGGAGTCATCAGTGAATAGATGATGTTGGAAGTCATGGGTCCTCAAAGTGGGGGCTCCTTAAGCCTCCAGGCCAGCAGCATCAGCATCACCTGGGAGATTGCTAGGAATGCAGATTCTCAGGCCCCCCTCAGACCCGCTGACTGTGCTAGAACAAGCGCCCCTCAGAGATTCTGATGCCACTGAAGTTTGAGGAGCACTGGTTTAAGCAAGATTACCTACGGAGAGGCCGTAAATCCGTGTTCTAAACCTGGGGTCCACAGACACCCCCAAGAAGAGCGGATTGAATGCAAGAGATCTATGAAGTTGGATGGGGGAAAAATTGACATCTTTATTTTTGCTAAACTTGAACTAAAGTTTAGCATTTCCATCTGCCATGAATGTAGGCCACAAACCATAGTAGTATTAGCAGTGCCTGGGACCTCCTCAACAACAGAAATTGCCGATATTTATAGCACGTTACAGTTGTTGCAGATAATTTCCAGAGACTGTTTATATGCGCCACTGTTTTAAAATTACAGTGATTGGCCAGGCGCAGTGGCTCACACCTGTAATCCCAGCACTTTGGGAGGCCAAGGTGGGTGGATCACTTGAGGAGCTGAAGACCAGCCTGGTCAACATGACAAAACCCCATCTCTACAAAAAAATACAAAAGTTAACCAAGCCTATGCTTGTAGTCACAGCTACTCGGGAGGCCAAGGTGGGAGGGTCTTCTGAGCCCAGGAAGGTAGTGGCTTCAGTGAGCTGAGATCGCACCGTCACACTCCAGCCTGGGTGACAGAGTGAAACTCTTAATCAATCAGTCAATAAAAATTACAGTAATTATTAGACCCACCACTAGGTCATCTTATTTGATGCATCAGTAAAGCAGCATATTCAAATGTGGATTTTTAAATATTTTAATTACTATTTAAATATCTCTTTACTTTGTAATCCTAGGCATTTTACGCATTAAAACATTTTAAGCATTTAAAACATAGGTATCATTAGACCGGCAAAGGATCATCCGTGGCACCAAAAGCCTTAAGAACCTAAGGTCTGGAGAGAATTGCAGTTTGAGGACTGAGTTCTGGCACCCCCCAGTCACTTCAAGGTGGGGAGATGAGGGGGTAACAAAAGGTGCAAGAAGGGGCAGTCAGACAGGAAGGAGGAAGCAAAGGCTGGGCGGAGCCTGCAGCCTGGAAAAGAACTTATGTATAGATATCAAAGAGCAGGGCTGGCGCTGCCAGGCTCAGGAAGCAGGGTTGGAATGGTCAGTGATCTAAGTGCTGCAGAGAGTGCTCCAGAAAACGCTGATGATGAGGAGAGAAGGGGCCGCTGCAGGAGCCACGTCCTTACGAAGCAAGGGGAGCCAGATGCAGGCCACAGATGGGGGTTTAAGGCCTTGGAGAGGTTCACAGTGCCGGCAGGCAGGTGGGGGGATTGGTGGGGGACCTCTGCTGGGCCTCTGTCCCCACCTCATCCTCTTGGGGAACCACTACTCACCCACAGGCCTCAGCTGATGTGAGTCCCTCAGGGGAAGTCCTCCCTCCCCTTCCCTGCCCGCCCACATTCACGCCCCACCACGCCCCTCATCACACTGCAGCTGCTGCCTGTGCCTCGTCTTTGACTTGGCCTCTGCCTTTGACCACTGCACTCAGGCTTTCATGCTATTGAGCATCCACCTTACGCCTGGCTCTGTGCTTGGTGCTGGGCTGCAATGGGAGAGAAACAGCCATGCTCCCTGCCATTGGTGGCCCATGGTCTATAACGGGGGGACAGCCAGTGCTCAGGTAAACAGGAAATGTGTGATTTTGATAAAGCAGCCGTGAAGAGAATGACGGGGTGCTGTGGTGGAGAATGAAAGAGGAGACCCCTGAGGTTACAAAGGAAGCCCTGTCTGAAGACTGAAGATGAAGTTGAAGATGCACAGATGAACAGACGTACATGCACACCTCCTCATTGTGGGCCCCCGCCCCCAGGGAGATGCAACCACCTGGGCTGAAAAAATATATATGCCCCAGATGGTGATCAAGAAGGGATCGTGCTTATTCAAGCACCTGGAGTGACAACCCACGAGACAGCCCTGCCACCAAGCCCTCCCACCTCTTGGCAAACATGCCCAAGACTGCAGTCTGCTCCCCTTAGAATGGGCTGTGCTGGAGCCCCCAGCCAGCTCTGGGTGAACTTGTCCTTTGGAGTCAGACAGACCTGTGGTCAAGGATCCCGGCTCCCATGGTCACTGGTTGAATGACTCTGGGCAGTTTAGCTTCTCTGAGCCTCAGGTTCCTCATCTGTAAAATGGGGATAATAATACCTCACAGGCTATGAAACATGAACAAGCTCTGCGGTAGAGACTGGACAAGAATCCTGGCCTGCCTTATCTCCCATCAGTGCAAAGTTTCCATGACCTCATCAGCTGGCACCCACCTTACAAGTGCGCCTGTGAAAGGCACATGGAGGGCGTCCAAGAAATGGGCCTTCTCTGGTCAGGGGAGTGCCAGGGAGTCTTTGAAAAGCTCACACCAGCCTTTCTTAGACCTGCGTCATGGCTGCCACTTACTGAGTTCTTACCCAGCCCTTTCCACGTATTAGCTCCTTTAGTCTTCACAGTAGCCTGGAGGAAACTGAGGCACGGGAGGTTAAGTGACCTGGTCAAGGTCACACAGCCAGGATTTTAACGCAGGCAGCCTAGCACCAGGGCCCTGGCCCTCTGAGCTCACTGCCTGTGGCTGCTTCTCCCAACATCTTGGTTACACATGTCATGACCAGCTGTGTCTGTGTGCCCCAGGTCACAGCCTAGGGCACCCTCTGCCCCAGACTCCTGGAGGGAGTAGAGACCGTCCCCCACCCCAGCCCAGCCACTCTTCCTCGTTAAAGATCTGTGCCTTTGAGGAACCGCCCATCAAGAGGTGCTCAAAGAAGCCACCAGGGTCCGTGTGCTGTGATGGCAAGGTCAGCAGCTAGCCCCCACACCTCTCTCCCAGCATCAGGCTGAGACTTGTCCCATGGCCTCCTTATCCGACCCCCAGGAAGTTGGCCAGCAGCCAGATATCAGAGTTTGCGTGTTTTGAGCAGTAGCGGCAGCCCCACCTGAGACCCCACGGTGACCTCGTTTCATCAGCCAGCCCTGCAGGAGGAGGACAGGATGGGTTGAGGGGTATGGGGCCTGGCTCCAGCTATATGTTTTTAAAATCCAGCAGAGACACTGACGTAGGTTCCTAAGTCACAGGCTCTAAAAGCGTTGCTGTTTCTTTCTTCAGCCCAGCATGTGCTGGCATGAGTCAGCCACCTGTGATGGATTTGGTGTGGAGGGGGAGTGGGTTCCTGAGTCACAGCCTCGCGCGGCCCGGCAGGGGTGGCAGGTGCTGAGGGGACAGCCTTCTTGACTCACTTCACTCCAGGAGCACGAGGCCCAGGCCCCAATCCCAGTTCTGAACTCTGCTATGGCCCGATCTGCGGAAGGCCCTGTGTCACTGTGTAGAAAAACTCTGGGAGGACACACGCCTTATGGCTGCGGGTTTCTTACTCCCAGGGGTGGCCAGCAACAGGGTCTTTAGTCTGACTGTGCCTCGTGACTGTTTGATCATGAAAATGTACCCAGGCATTATTTTTATCGGTGAAAATGAGGCATAAATGTTAAAACCCACAGTGGGCTTTTCGTCACGCCCTGCCTGTGAGTGTTCCCTCTCCCGGGAGGACCTTTCTTGGTTGGCTCCAATGACAAACGTGTTCACCCTACAAACCTGATTTGAGGCCAGCTGTGGGCTGCTTTGCATGCATCACCTCAATGAATCCTCCCAGTAACCTTCTGGCTTTATGCCCATTTTGCTGATGGAGAAACTGAGGCACGGAGTGGTTACTGACCTCGCCTAAGGCTGCCCAGCTAGGAAGTGGGGCTGGGCTTGAGGCCGCGTGTAGGACTCAGAGCAACCGCTTCCCCATGGGTTATTGGGTCCCCGAAGCAGGCAATGCTGTCCCTCGAGGGAGATCTTGCCACGCTGTTGTTTCTGCTCCACTCCTGACCCAGCAAGTGTCCCTTCTCCACTGTAGCCTGCAGCTCGCTCCACTGTGAGTTTGCTGAGGCCGAGGCCACAGGCTGTCAGCTTGATGCCTCCCCTGTCAGTCACAGGCTCGGGCCCTGCTGAAGTCGGAATATTCCTGCAGGAAGTCCACAACTTTGTGTTTGAAACAGACATGCTTACAAAATCAGACTTCGATGGGCTGCTGCACAATAAGCTATATTCCCTCCTTGGACACAACTCACACAGTCTTCTTCAATGGGCTGGAATAAGGTAACCCCTGAGTTTTTCAGTGTGGCATTTGGGGACCTTTGATAAACAGCCCCAACTCCTCCCTTGTGCCTCTTTGTTTCCTGCTGCTGCCAGCACCGCCACCTCCATCTCATTTGGAGTTCAATAATACCAGACTCTTTTAGTTCCTTAGACAGCCCACATGCTGGGCAGTTTCTGTCCTCTGCACCTGTTCATGCTGTTCCCTCTGCCCAGATGCCATTTGCTCTCTTCCTGAGTAATGCAGACTCATCTTCAGAGCCTTAACACAGGATGTCCTTCCCCCTGGGAAGCCCTCCCTGAATACAGCCCACACCCTCAATTGAGCTGGGGGCCTTCCCTGTAACCCACATGGTCTGCAAATTCCTCTGGGCCAGGGTGGATCCCACAGAGTCTCATTGTCTGTTCCAAGTCTGTGTCACAGGGGCTTGGCCAAGGCCAGATTCTTGTCTGCTCATCTCCCCAGTCCCAGCATCTCCCGAAGGACTGGCGCCATGTGGCCATCAGCCCAGGCTGCGGAGGTAGATGGCATCCAGGCATCAGAGGAGGGAGCAGCGCGTCCAACAGACGTGAGCTCAGACTGCAGCTCTTGACATGTGACCTTAGCAAGTTTTTTCACTGCTCTAAGCCTCCATTTTCTTTTCTGTAAAATGGGAATTATCAGATGACAAAGTCAAAGGATTCAGTGTCATTTGTTTAGTCATTCATTCATTCAATAAGTGTCTATTGAGCACCTGCTATGCGTCAGAATCTGGGGAGCACAGCATGGCGTGGACATGCTAATGGGAGGAGGCAGATGAGAACAAGATGGGTGTGAGATGGCAGGTGATCCCACAGGCTGTAGCAGGTAAGGGGATTGGGAATGGGGGCCAGGGTGCTCTTTTGCACAGGTGGACATGGAGGGCCTCTCTGTTGGGCCCTGAGGGGCCGAGGGAGGGCCATGTGGAAGAGGGTCCCAGGAGGGGGTGCAGGGACAAAGGCCTGAAATGGGGCCACACTGGATGCTGTTCCCGGCACAGCAGGGAGACCAGACAGGAAGCAGCAGAGGACACAGCGGCAGGAGGCCAAGAGGTGGGGACACGATGCTTGGCCAGTGGCCATATGTGGCCTGTGGGCCACCACGAGGACATGGACCTGGACTCCGAGAGAATAGAAGCCGTGGAGGGTTCTGGGCAGAGGAGTGATGAGATCTGATGTAGGGTTTAAAAAGATCTTAACAGTCATTATTGGGGAAAGGCCCAGGCTGTGGGCAACGTGGAAGAAGCTGGGAGCCCAGGGAAGAGCCTGCCGTTCTTGTCCATGAAGAGACGACCTTGGACCAGGACAGCAGAGAAGAGGTCAGGTGCCAGGTGTGTTTGGAAGGTGGAGCTGACAGGGTTTCAGCTGATGGATGGGATGTCGGGAGTGAGAAATGGGGGTTCCAGGATCATACCAAGGGTTCTAGTCTGAGCATCTGGGAGGAGGAGGAGGAGGAGGGACTTCATGCTGAAACAAGGAGAAGCCACATGGTTGTCACTAGCATCCTTCGTTCTGTAAATACTCATCCAGCACCTCTTGCTGGCTTGGCTTTGCAAGGGCTTGAGACCCAGGGAAGAGATGAGGCTACCACAGTCTGTCCATCAGGGATCCCCTGTCTAGGGCACTGGGGCAAACTTGGGTAGGAAATGATAGAGGTTTGGGGTCCGAGGAAGCCCCATTAGTCTGCAGGCTCAAAGGTCATCCCCCAGCTGACTGTGGGGTCAGCCGCCCAGAATCCACAGAGCTGGAGGGGGAGCAGCTGCCATGAGTCCTGGCTTTGTGCCCATCGCCCAGATGGGCACTTCACATGCACCCTCTCACCAGATAGTCCTGGCAGCCCCCTCGGAAGCTATGGTAGTGCCCCCATTCTGCAGATGAGGAGCCTGAGGCCCAGAGAGATGATGACTCCTTTGCACAGTTGAGAATGATACAAGCAGGATCCAAACCCAGATCTGCCTGATTCCAGCGTCCTCCCTGGATCACACAGGGTGAGGCCCCAACGTTCCGCCCTCTGGAGAAGTCAACCAAACTCCTGAAACTCAACATTTCTCCCCCAGGTCCCTGGCAACTTCCACGTGTCCACACACAGTGCCACAGCCCAGCCACAGAACCCAGACATGACGCATGTCATCCACAAGCTCTCCTTTGGGGACACACTACAGGTGAGCAGGGGACACTCGAGATGGCATGGCAGGGGGTGGGCCTTCAGGGGGCTCTGTCACCCAGTGCCCTCTGCCCTCTCTGGGCACAAGGAAGAGTTACCCTTAAGGTGACATCTAAGCCAAGCCTGGAAGGGTAAGAAGGGTTTCACCAGGAACAGAACAGGGAAATGAGTCCAAAGCAGGGGGCGTCTCAAACATCACCCCTCTCCTAGAGCACCCAGCTGGCGGTTTTCATATGAAAGACTCTCAAGGTTACTTTCAGAAAAATGGATCACTAAGCGTATGTGACACGGCATGTTGTTCTGTGCCGAGATGGTCCAGGGCACAAGGGCTCGCTTGGCAGCTGAGAGGGCCCAGAAGCACTTGCCTGAAGTGGGAGCCGGCAGGTGGGGTGTGTGGGGTGCAAGAGACCCATGTTAGATTGAAGAAGGTGGAGAATGAAGTCTGGTTGGTGACTCAGAGCACCCATATGCAGTGAGGAAGATGGACCCAGGAGGCAAGACTATAGGCAGGGAGGTGAGGGAAGGGCCCAGACCAAGGCAGCGTGGAGGGGAGAGGAGCAGAGGAGGAGCTGAGGAGGGGGGAGCAGCGGTCTCGCATTGCCACATGCAGGGGCAAAACAGAAGGACACAGAAACTACAGTCCCAAGTTTAGTCATTAGTGGGGTGGAAATCTGATTTTTTAGGAAATGTACAAAACTTAGCTTAGGGCCCATCCATCCATTCATTTTCTGTCCATCCATCTATTCAACAAGTATGTACGAAGTACCTACCGTGTGCCAGGCCTTGCATACCTTGGTGAGGACAAACATGGTCCCTGCCCACCTGGAGCTTCCAGTCTAGGGTGGAAGACAGATGTTGATCAAATAATGGTACAGGCCGGGCGTGGTGGCTCACGCCTGTAACCCCAGCACTTTGGGAGGCTGAGGCGTGTGAACTGCTTGAGGTCCGAAGTTTGAGACTAGCCTGGCCAACATGGTGAAACTCCGTCTCTACTAAAAATACAAAAATTAGCCGGGTGTGGTGGCAGGCACCTGTAATCCCAGCTACTCAGGAGGCTGAGGCAAGAGAATGGCATGAACCTGGGAGGTGGAGATTGCAGTGAGCCAAGATCGCACCACTGCACTCCAGCCTGGGTGACAGAGTAAGACTCCTCTCAAAAAAAATACAAAATAAAAATTTAAAAAAATGGTACAAATAAATGTGAGATAAAGCCATGACACATGACAATGGAAGAGAACATTCTAGCCTTCTTGTCTCCGTAACACCGTTCTCATGGGTTAGAAATGAAGCCTTCACACGGTTGGTCTCAAGACAGCAAATAGACAAACTTCCTTTTCCTTGTTGAGGAATTGCAGTTCCTTCCAGTTGTTGAGGAATTGCTTGTTGAGAACGTGCAGTAGTGTTAAGTACTCAGTAAACATCAGCCGCCTGAGACTAGGATCAGGGATTACGCTGCCCCACTGCTGCCTGCTGCTCCTGGAGTGGCCATCTCCACAGAATCATGTCCCCACCTACCTCTCTGATGTCTCCTCCTTCCTTCTATTCTAACATCTCGCTCTCCTTCCTCCTGGGGGCCATGTGGGCCTGTCTCTGTACTCAAGCCTTTGTACATGCTGCTTGCCAGTTTAACTTCCCACTTTCCTCCAGATCTTGGTGTCAATGTCATTTCCTCCAGGAAGCCCTCCAAGGTGTCTAGCTCAATAACCCCTGTTAACCGTTCCCATGGTAGCATGCTCCATTTACCAGGTATGCCTTGTCCTTTAGATGTTCCTTGAGGCCAACCTGGTTTTCCATGGTCCTCAGAGAAAAGGTGGGATGTGGTTTTCAGCCCCACTCTACAGCAGCCCACCCCGCTGCCCGGAGGAGGGTTCTCTTCACACCTGCTATATGTTTTCTGCAGCAGAAATGATGGGGGGCCCACAGCTCTGGGGCACCCCTGCCTGGACTCCTCTATGGGCCTTTCAGAGGACCTGGGATCTCAGGAGAAAGCTCCTGGGACCCAGAATCCACGTTCACTTGAATTTTCTGTGTGACTTCATGGAAAGAGTCCAGCTTAGTGTCAGACAGACCTGATTTCAGAGTTTAGTTAGCCACTTACCAGCCAGGCAAGTTTTGGTGTCTTCCCAAGCTCTTCTGTAAAATGGGCCCAATAATACATCATTAGGGGCATGAAATGAAATTATATGAAGGGGCCAGGATGGAGCAGCACATAGTAGGGGCTAGAGATGGGCAACAAGCTTGTGCCTACTGTATGCCAGGCCCCTACTGCCTCTTGCTCCCCGCAAATCTGCTGGAGCCCCCTTTTATATACTGGTAGGGTTCCTAGACCAGGTGGCGCCTGGCCATCCCCCACAACCAGGGCCAGGCCTGGAAGTGGAGGTGTCCTGGGGACCATCCCCTCACTGCATTTTTCCACAGGTCCAGAACATCCACGGAGCTTTCAATGCTCTCGGGGGAGCAGACAGACTCACCTCCAACCGTATGTATCCCTGCTGGGAACAGCCTTCTGCTCCAAAATGCCCAGTACAGCAGGTGGGGAGGGGGAGGGCAGAGAGGTGGGGCTGCCTGTCCAGCACCCACTCCAAGGCAGGGAGGCTGCTGCTCACACTCCATTCCCACAGCTAGCCAGTGGGAGGGTGGACCTAGCCCCGTCCAGACCCAGACCCTGACAGAGAAGGAAGAAGGCTTGTCCCGGGGCACAGCAGATGCACGCACACAGTGGATACCAGCTATTACCATTCTTGTTGCTGTCATCACAGCCACATCATCATCCTTAGTTGAACTAATTACCTAAGATCCCACAGGGAGCTATGGCAGAACCAGAATCTGTTCTGGCTCGAGGTCACACTGTGAGAACAGGTCTGTGGGTGGCCCAGTCAGCTCTGACCACATGGCTGCCTCCCCCACACCTCACTCTCCTCCTGCTCAAACTCCTCCCATCGACAGTGGCTCCTCCTAGAGTTCTCGCCCTCCTTAGCTCTCTGGCACCTTGGCCCAGATCAAAGAGAACAGCACATCTCCACATGCAGACAGGAGAGCATGCATGCCTGTGCGTGCACACCAACACACATGAGCTCACATGGCCTCAGACACATGCACAGAATGGGCCCGGGAGGCCTGTCTGCTCAAGCAGACCCGCAGACTCGCTGCTGCACAGGGTACCTGGATTTTTCTTATTTCCTCACCTGAGCTCACCTTTTAACCCACATCTTTTTTTTTTTTTTTTTTTAACCCACATCTTTTCTTATTATTTCCTGAAATGCGTTTGCTCTCCCATTGTCAGGGATCCAAGGCAAAGAAAACATCCCTCTGTGACCTGCCCCCTGACAAATCAAACCTCATTTTTCTGTGTCCCTGTAAATCCTGGTCCATAAGCAGAACTCACTTTTCTTTTTTTCCAAGGCATGGATTGCAGTTTACCATCTGCTTTTTGTACTTGACCTTATTACATAGCCACAATTTTCTTACTTTCCAGTTGTAATGGGAGCACGGTTGTCCATCTTGCAGCTCTGCTGTGCCTTTTTTTTTTTTTTTTTGAGACAGAGTCTCACTCTGTCACCCAGGCTGGAGTGCAATGGCACAGTCTTGGCTCACTGCAACCTCAGCCTCCCGGGTTCAAGCAATTCTCCTGTCTCAGTCTCCCGAGTAGCTGGGATTACAGGTGCCCGCCACAATGCCCGGCTAATTTTCTGTATTTTTAGTTGAGACAGGGTTTCACTGAGGCCAGGCTGATCTCGAACTCCTGACCTCAGGTGATCCGTCCCCACTCTGCTCTGCTTTTCTAAGGCATTATCTTCTCACTGAAAGCATCTGTCGTTTCCTGTGTTTCACTGTGGCAGTAATGCCTCTGATATGTACAGGGTTGGCGCTCTGTTACCCGATTGCTTTCCAGCTGTGTCTGGTTCCCATTCATGCTGCCTCCAGCAACGGATAAGTATACAGCAGCACCTCCTTATTTGAATGCAAATGTCTGGTTGTAATAGAGGTAGATGATTCTTGGTGTGGTGCTGCGGTCATTGTCGTTTCGTGTCACGGTAACATGTCATCCGACGTTGGCTGTCCACAAATGTCTGCAGCTACGATGGACCCTCAGCTGCTAGACAGGAAAGAGGATCAAGCTAAGAAGGCCCAGAGTATGCAAGCAGAGAGAGAGTGTGGACAGAAAACCCCGCCTTCTCCAGGGCTAGTGATGAAAGCCATCTCAGGCTGGCTTAAGTGGAGAGAAAAAAGCATGAGATCAAGCAATGGACAGCCGGGGAAGGGCTGGCTTTTATTTCCTCAGCTCCCAAGCTCAGTCCCTGGCACTGGGCCTTTGCCTTTGTAGGTCCCTCTGTGCCCAGGTCTTGTTATGGGGGTTGTTTCTTGGCATTAAGGTCTCAGTTCAAATGCCACCGCCTCCAAGAAGCCCTTGCTGGTCACCCTATCTAAAGTAACCCCCACTCCTAAGGACAAACCTGTTTTTTCTTCCTAGCATAAACCACTCTCTGAAATCACCTTGTTCTCTCAGTCAGCTGCTGCCCTTGGCTGTTGCACCAGCTGGAACATAGCACTCTGCCTTGTCCACTGCTTTGTCCCCAGGACCCAGCCCTGTGCCCAGGGTATAGTGGGCATATAATCGATGATAAGAGGCCTGGAGGCCACTGTGGAAGAGCTCCTGCCAGATGGTGGTGGAGTGTGGTCATGAGGACCTTGGCCTCCAGTGTCCCGCTCCACTCTTTCCCAGCCCTGTGGTCTTCAGAAAGTCATTTAACTCTACTAAGCCTCAGTTTCTGCATCTGTAAAGTGGGAAGAATCCTCTCCACCTTAAGCCTTGCCATGAGGATTAATGAGATGCTTGTACAGAGTTTAGTATACAGCCTGCCACATTGCGAGCGCTCAATAAATGTTGGCCGTTCTCTTCATTGTCGTCAGCAGCTAACTTCAGGAACGAGATCCCCTAGGGCAGAATCTAAGGAGAACCTTTCCTATATCGAATTGTATCTTGTATTGTGGTACTGAATTGTTTAACTGGTCCCGAATGATATAACTGGGATGAAACCAGCTTGTCATGTGTATGTGTACACATAATATGGGCCGTCATATATATGTGTGTGTGTGTGTGTGTGTGTGTGTATAAGTATACGCACACATACATATATATGGGCTGCTGGTTTTAAGAATGCAGATTCTGGGCCCCACTCCAGTGGTGGGATAGGGATGAAACAAGATTGGCCATACATTGGTAATTGCTGAAGTTGGGAAATGGGTACGTGGGAGTCCATTATACGATTCCCTATGTTTTAGGTTTGAATTTTTCCATAAGAAGATTTTGCGGGTAGGGGAGGAGGGAGTGAGCCTGAAGGGAATGTGGGCCGGCCTAGACCAGGTTGGAGACAGCAGTCTCTAGGAATGGTCAACTCACAAGGAATCCACATGGGTGTAATTAACTGCAGTGTCTCCAGTGGGCATTTGGCAAATTGTATCAAAGGCCTTAAAAATGGTCATTGCCTTTGAGTCATCAGCTGTACTCATAGGAGAGTAAGCTAAGGAAATAATTAAGAGAGTGTACAAAGATCCAGGAAAATAATGTTCATTAGGTCATTGTTTATAAGAATGAAAATGAGGAACCACGTCAGTGTCCAGCCATAGGGGGTTGACTGAGCATGGTAACTGCCCGAGATGAGCGAGGTGTGTCAGGACCTTGCTGGCATTCAGGCAGCAAACATTTATTGAGCATCTACTATATGCTGGGCATTGGGCTAGGTTCTGGGGATAGAGAGATGAATAAAACGAACTCTCCACAGAGCTTATGTTCTGTGCCTTAGACCTGAAAAGTTGTTCATGATGTTCAGTTCTTAGAAAAAGATACAGTATGGTCCTATTTTAGGAAAATATAAATATATGTATAAACATGTCTGGCAGTTTATATGTGAGAATGTGAACCATAGTTTTCTGAGGATGGTGAATTTATGGTGATTTTTGTTTTGTCCTTGGTGATCACCTGTGGTTTTTTTTTTTCTTTTTTTTTTTGAGATGGAGTCTCGCTCTGTTGCCCAGGCTGGAGTGCAGTCGTGGCTCACTGCAACCTCCACCTCCTGGATTCAAGCAATTCTCCTGCCTCAGCCTCCCTAGTAGCCGGGACTACA
Source organism: Hylobates moloch (assembly GCF_009828535.3). Classification (NCBI taxonomy): domain Eukaryota; kingdom Metazoa; phylum Chordata; class Mammalia; order Primates; family Hylobatidae; genus Hylobates; species Hylobates moloch. Next base: position 150,103,928 of record NW_026652281.1, read on the forward strand.
GGTGTGTGCCACCAGGCCTGGCTAATTTTTGTATTTTTAGTAGAGATGGGGTTTCACCGTGTTGGCCAGGCTGGTCTTGAACTCCTCACCTCAAGTGATCCTCCCACCTCGGCCTTCCTAAGTGCTGGGATTACAGGCATGAGCCTTGTACAGATTTTAACAAGAAATATTACAGGGGTGATTTTGATAAGGCATTCACTTTTTCATTCCTTCAAGTTTTTAACCTAGGGCAATAGGCGTTTGGACACCACTGTCAGGTGTGGTCTTGGGCTCTTGTTTTAAAAATGCAAATTCTGAGCTCCACCCTTGACCCATTTAGTGGGATGCTCCTGGAAAGAGGTCCAGGTGTCTTTTTTTTTTTTTTTATACGGAGACGAGACGGAGTCTCGCTCTGTCGCCCAGGCTGGAGTGCAGTGGCGCAATCTCGGCTCACTGCAAGCTCCACCTCCCGGGTTCACGCCATTCTCCTGCCTCAGCCTCTCCGAGTAGCTGGGACTACAGGCGCCCGCCACCACGCCCGGCTAATTTTTTGTATTTTTTAGTAGAGACGGGGTTTCACTGTGGTCTCGATCTCCTGACCTCGTGATCCGCCCGCCTCGGCCTCCCAAAGTGCTGGGATTACAAGCGTGAGCCACCGCGCCCGGCCCAGGTGTCTTTTAATCCCAAATGATTCGACTGCTTCTGACATCTGAGAACCATTACAGGGTTGCACAGAGGGATGTTGGAGTCTTCGTGGACGTGGCTCTGTGGCTGCAGGACTTTTCCCGGGTTTTCAGAGGAACCTACTCAGAACAATTCAGGAAGCACTTCCTTTGCTTACTGAGCTATGGCTTTGGCAGGAAGGGGCAGGGAGGGAGTGTCAGGGCAGTGAATGCTGTCTGCATCCCCAGCCTTCTTACAGAAGAAGACTGACTCGACTCTGCGACCAGGCTTAGAACCCACAGGCCTAAATTTCTGTGTTATTTCAGCTCTGTAGTCCGTGACCCGAGATTCTGGAAGGCCTGTGAGCTTCCTGTAAGCATCCCAGAAGGCCCAGGAGAGTTCATCTCTTTCCTGAGTGATATTTGGCAGCTCTGGGCCAGCATTCTATCAGCCCAGCATTGGACTCCAGTTACCTCATGCTTATCAGCAGCTAATTCATCTGTGCTTTCATTCATGCCCCTGTCCAGTCATCCTTCCATCCGTTCATTCATTCAGTAAGCATTTGCCACGCTCCACTTGGTACCAGGCCCTGCACGGGGCTCTGGGGACACAGAAATGAGTAAGGCTCCATCCCTGCCTTCAGCAGCTCCCCCATCCAGGAAGAACTGATCTGCCGTTGATTTCTTTCCCCATTTTCAGTTCATCAATGCTTCATTGGTGCAGTTTTTCTGGTTGATAGGCTCTTTGCTTTTTAATACTGAAACCTAGTTTGTTTTCAGAGTAAAACTATTCAAACAATGTCAGAGGATGTACAATGAAATGGGATCTTTCTCAAATCCTGCCTTCCTCCCCAGAAGCTAAAGCTGCCGGTGGTTCCTTAGGCATCTTTCCAGATAATTCTCCTATATATTTACATGGATAGAGACTGTCTCCTCCTCCCCCAACATGGACACATGTGTATCCTGTCCCATGACTTGGTTCTTTTCCCTGTTGGAGAATAGCTGCTCCTCGCACCCACTCTTTTTTTTTTTTGAGATGGAGTCTTGCTCTGTCACCCAGGCTGGAGTGCAGTGGCATGATCTTAGCTCACTGCAACCTCCGCCTCCCAGGTTCAAGCGATTCTCCTGCCTCAGCCTCCTGAGTAGCTGGAATTAAAGGCACCCGCCACCACGCCTGGCTAATTTTTGAATTTTTAGTAGAGACGGGGTTTCACCATCTTGGGCAGGCTGGTCTCGAACTCCTGACTGCAGATGATCCACCCGCCTCGGCCTCCCAAAGTACTGGGATTACAGGTGTGAGCCACCGCGCCCGGCCAACATTCACTCTTTCATGGTTGCTCTGTTGATGGACATTTGGGTTGTTTCCAGAATTTTAATAATGTATACAGTGCAGGAGGAAAGATCCTGATGGATAGAGTCTCCCAATTCCCGGTATCCACGGGGAGAAGATGAAGAGCAGCTGGTTGGTGGTAAAACTGGGGAATGAGCCCCCTGCCGTGCCCAGGGAATATAGGCTTAGGATTGAAATGACATAGAGCTGTCAGCGGGCAGTGCCCATCCCCCTGCTTCATTCTGCTGTGTCCTTCCCGCAGCCCTGGCCTCCCACGACTACATCCTGAAGATTGTGCCCACGGTTTATGAGGACAAGAGTGGCAAGCAGCGGTACTCCTACCAGTACACGGTCGCCAACAAGGTGCGCGGGCGGTGGCTGGGCCGAGCTGTGTGCGGCGGCGCCCTCTGCTGACGGAGAGCAGAGACGGCAGGCGGCTGCACCGATGCACTTTCTTCTGGTTGCTTTCTGGAGGCCTTTCCTGGGGGTCAGCTTGGGCCAGGCGCTGTCTCTGGGTAAAATTGAAAGGCCCAGTCCCTGCCATGTGGCAGTCTCAGAGTCAAGGAGAACAGATCTAACCAGGAGATAGGGTGTGATGCGTTTGAGAAAGAGCAGGTAGGCTCCGTCCTACAGAGGTCCTGGGGTTGCAGGTCTCAAACAGCCCTGCATCTGGTCCGAGTCCTTTAGACACAGACCCCTGGGTGCTCAACATAGACAGATACTCCTGCTCTCGGGGCACAGGCACTTTACCAAAACTCATGAGGCCGCTGAGTCACACCAAGATGGCTGTTGATTAATTTGCTGTTGATTGACAGGGGTGTCCCCAGGACCCCAACACTCAAAGCCATGGAGAAGACGCCAGGCCTTAGTGGGCAGCAGAGCATGGTCAGAGTCTGCAGAGTGGGATGACCCAGCAATTAGTGGTCTCAAGACAAGACAGCCTTGGGCTTCCCCGGGGGTAGCCCACCAATGGGACATGAATACTTGAAACCTGTTGGTTGAAATGTCCCTGCTAGACCCTGGTGGATGGGTTTTTCCCACTTACCACCAGGACTGTCCTTTTTCTTCTGTTCCAAGGCTGCCCAAACCCCTTATAAGTGATACCTGTTTAGCTCAGTTAATTACAACAATAGTAGGAGGCATCGCTGTCACTCACTGAGTACTTCCTGGGGGCTAGACATGATAAGCTCTCTTCCTCCATCATCTTCTCGATCATCATGACAGCTCTGATGTTGAGACTGTTATTGAGCCCATCTTGTTGATTTGGCCATTGAGGCACTGAGAGGTGGTTGTAGAGCTATAAAGTGGCTGAGTGGAGATTAGGGCAGGTTTTCCTTGGGATCCAGAGCCTGGCTTCTTGATCACCTCACGCCTCAGTCTGAGGAAGGGGCTGTGCGTCTGCCCACCTGCGAGCTGCTCTCTGTCCAATGACTTAGTCCCTCTGTTCTGACTTACCCTAAATTGATGTTCCCGGGAGCCCTGTTTCTTTTATTCACTGTTTCACGGGGGGCATCTCATTGTAACCCTCACATGCTCATAGCAGCTAACAGATGGAAAAGCACAGATGCAAGCTCAGGACCACCCTGCAGTTCAAATTCCAGCTCAGTCATTCACTAGCTATTGACCCGGGACATGTCACATAGCCACTGTGTGCCTCAGTTTACTCATTCATAAAATGGAGATGATACTTTATAAGAGTGCTGTCACATGAGGCAATGTTTTCAAAAATGCCTAGCCCACCAAAAAAAAGCCTTTAGGTAAATGATACTGACTGCTGCTATTTTTCACTCTTTTTCTCTGTCCCTCAGCTCTGGGTTGTGACCCAGACAGTCACCCTGCCCCAGCAGCTCTCCTGGAGAAAGCTGGTCTTCCCTTACTCAAAGCTCCTTTTCCCAGTGCTTTGGCAAGGCCCAGCAGCCAGAACAGCTTGCTCAGCTTCTCTATGGCTGCAGCCGCACTCTGCCCCGGGAACAGGCAGCAGTGACCCAGTGGGAGGTCAGGGCTCAGTGTTACTTACCCCTGGAGCGGCCTGGGCTCCCTCAGGCTCAGCATTTGGGGTTGGGGGTACCCAGTGGTTCAATTTGGCCTCCAGCTGTTGCAGACTTTAGCACCTTGAAGTGCCCAAACTGGAGAGATCCCAGGGGTCATCATCCCAGGCCCATCCGTGTTCAGATGGGGAAGCCAAGTCCCTGAGGGAGGGAGGGGCTGGCCCGAGGACGCACTGTTAGCTCAGCCTCTTAGTATCCTTAGTCCCTGCTGTGTGCATTCTCAGGAAGGTTGGTGGCAGGGTGGGGCCTTCGGCTTTGCAGTTCAGTCTACTCCTCTGAAGAAGCTAGCCCACTCCCCACATAGCATTTACGCCCATCACACACACACACACACACACACTGGGACTCCTGCTTATTCATCATGTGTGGCTCAGAATGTCCCCTCCCCAGTCTCCCAGATGCCTCCCAGGAGAATGGGTCATTCATTCATTCCCCTCAACTCTCCGTGTCCCTCCATCCCACATGCATGATGTCACAGTGTTAGGGATATTCTTATGTCTTCCTCCTTCTGCAGACTGTGACTCCTTCTGGGGAAAGGGCAGGACTTGCTCACCTCAGGGTCCCCAGCAGCCAGCCATGGGCCACCACAGTGGAGGTGTTCTGCAAACCATTGTTGAATAAATGAATGGATTTCGCATGGCCTAGAGGCTGAAGGAGGCAATAGCCAAAAATTGCACTTTTCCTTTTACAGCTCTGCTTTCTAATTTATTTTCTGATTCTGGTGCTGCTTGCAGCTCACATGGTCAATTTCTAAACAAAAATGCCCAGCTGTGAACGGCAAAGTTTAGGGCCTCCAGGGGAAGGGCTGTGAGAGAGGGAGTGGGGGAGTCTGGCTTCGTGGGGCGGAGAGGGAGGCAAGTCCTTTCTGGAGGGTTGCTGGGGGGCCCTCTGCAATCCAGTCCCCACCCACCCTGAGACACAGTTTGTACTTCTGATTCTCATATCCTCTACCCCAGGAATACGTCGCCTATAGCCACACGGGCCGCATCATCCCTGCAATCTGGTTCCGCTACGACCTCAGCCCCATCACGGTCAAGTACACAGAGAGACGGCAGCCGCTGTACAGATTCATCACCACGGTGAGTGGCCTGGGGCAGTGGGCCAGGCCCTGAGCCAGCCACCCTGCGCCTGCTCTGGGCCCCTTTCCTTGGTGCCCCTCACCTGTTCTCGCTGAAACAGGATGCAGCCTGCAGGGCTAGGGGCTCTGGCTGGGCACAGGAGGCTTCGACCCCAAGGATGCTGAGAAATGTCAGAAACACATCAGTATCAATGACGTTTTGTCTAGAAAGTGTTTTCCAGAGGGGAATGCCCTGAAATCCATTTAATTCCTGAAGCAAATCTCCATATGGTTCCACTGGATGTTTAGGATTTTCTCCAGCTTTTTATTGTTATGGAAATTATTCTTAGCAGAGTTTATCCTTTAAGGTGTAAATTTTGCACCAAAGATTTAACTCTTTTTTTTCCAGGTCTAATTTCCAGTTACAGCTGCTGAGAGGGTCAGATTTTTCTCTTTCCTTCCTCCCTGTTCTCTATTTTTTGCCATGGTCTCTGCCACATCCAGTTTTCTCTAGGGCAGCTTCAAGCTGATGGTAGTTTTCCTGTATGCTGATTATTTCTGTCACATCTACTGTTTCCTGGCCTCCCATTCAGAAGGTTCTTGGGGTCAGAACAGGAGGGTCAGGGTGCCCTACTTCACCCAAGAGACCCAGGAGGTACTGAAGAAGCCAGAGTTAGCTGAGGTGGAAGAGACAGGGTGGCTATCCCTACTTCACAGATTTGGAAACTGAGACCTAAAGATAAAAACAGCATTGAGAGGCCCTTAAGCTTCTGTACTTCTTCATACTTGTAACGATGGTTCAAGATCAAGGGTCTTGGCTCTTTCATTTCCCACAATAACTAGGTCAGTATCAGTCAGGACTCTGTTACCAAAGATCTAGAACTAGACCTTGAGCTGGCCTGAGGAGTAGAAAGCTTCAGGCGTGGCTGGATCCAGCCTCAAACATTGCCAGGAGTAGGTCTCTATCTTCAGATCTGCTTTCCTCTATACTGGCTTCATCTTCAAGTAGAATTTACCAGTAGAAATGGCCTTTTTCTCAGTCATTCTAACCAAGTCCTAGATAGGACAGAGCTGTCACTGGCCCAGCTCAGGCCTCATGCCATCCTTGTGGCCTGGGAAATCAAATGCTCTGGTTGGCCAGGCTTAGGCCCTGTACCCTCTCTGGTGTCAACCCCATCCAAACCACAGGGACACAGATTGTGAGGAATGAGGTTTCTCAAGAGAAAAGGCAGGGGCCAGCTACTGGAAGAGGAAAGAGCGGGTGCCAGGAGGCAGAACAGTGGGATGTTGTGACAGGGTCTCTGCCTTCTCATCTGTGACGTAAGAACGATCATCTCTGTTCCTGCCACCTCCCAGGGCCTCATGGGACTCAGAGGAGATCGTGAAAGGAGAAGCTGTTTGCAGATATGAAGAGCCAAGTAGTACGGGGCACAGTGGCTCACACTTGTAGTCCCAGCACTTTGGGAGGCTGAGGCAGGAGGATCGCTTGAGGCCAGGAGTTTGAAGCCAGCCTGGGTGACATTATCAAAGCTTGTCTCTAAGAATCTTCTTAAATTAGCTGGATATGGTGGTGCACGCACCTGTAGTCCCAGCCACTGAGGAGGCTGAGGTGAGAGTATCACTTGAGCCCAGGATTTTAAGGTTAGAGTGAGTCATGATCATGCCACTGCACTCTAGCCTGGGCAACAGAGCAAGACCCTTTCTCTAAAAAACAAAAAACCCCAGAAAACAGACAGAGAGATACAAAGGGTGTCATAAGTCTGGTGCTTACGTGAGCCTCAGAACAGTTTTTTGCTGTTCTCTGACCACATAAAAGTTAGAAACTTCTGTTCAACAAACGGCACATAACATAAAGCAAAAATCTCACACGCAGCTTGGGAAAAGATACTTGCCACACATATGGGAAAGGGGTAGCCTTCAGAATTCATATGTAAAGAACTCCTAGAGATCAGTAAGAAAAAGTTAACAACCAAAAAAAATAGACAAGGCCAAGGACCAGCTCTTCACAGAGGAGATGATATTGGCAGTGAAAAGATGCCCAAGTTCACTAGAAATTGGAGGGATGGGATTTAAAACAAGACTCAATTCAGGCCAGATGTGGTAGCTCACACCTGTAATCCCAGCGCTCTGGGAGGTGGAAGCAGGAGGATCATTTGAGGCCAGGAGTTTGAAACCAGCCTGGTCACCGCAGCAAGACCCCCTCCCTACAAAATAAAAGTTAAAAAATTAGCTAGACATAGTGGCGCATGCCTGTAGTTTCAGCTACTTGGGAGGCTGAGGTGGGAGGATTGCTTGAGCGTGGGAGGTTGACACTGCAGTGAGCCATGATGGTGCCACTGCACTCCAGCCTGGGCAACAGAGTGAGACCCGGTCTCAGAAAAATAAAAAAATTAAAAGACCCAACTGAATCCTATTGGACTGACAGAAATTGAAAACTTGCCTGGCTCACACCTGTAATTCCAGCACTTTGGGAGGCCGAGGCGGGCAGATCACCTGAGGTCAGGAGTTCAAGACCAGCCTAGCCAACATGGCAAAACACTACTAGAAATACAAAAATTAGTGGGACATGGTGGTGTGCACCTGTAATCCCAGCTACTTGGGAGGCTGAGGTGGGAGAATTACTTGTACCTGGGAGGCAGAGGTTGCGGTGAGCCAGGATCACTCTAGTGCACTCCAGCCTGGGCAGCAGAGTGAGACTCCGTCTCAAAAAAAAAAAAAAAAAAAGAAATTGAAAACCTGTTACTACAAAGATTGGGAAGATGTGAAGCCATGGGAACCCACATGTACTACTGGTGTGCAGGGACATGGGTACAGCTACTCTGAGGGGAGATGCACAAACCCCGGGACCCAAAAAATCAGGGGATTTGTGAGCAAATGACTTAACCCAAGACCCCACAGGGTAGCACACCCCAAGTGGGTCTTGGTGCTGATTCTTACTCCAGCTCTCCTACTCCACACCCACGATAAGCCACACACAAAGATACAAGTAGGTTCCCTGGCGCCTCCGTGAAGGTCTAGACCACTCCTCAGAGGCCCTAGGGTCTGTAGCATTGACTATAGCAGAGAAACCCCCTCCAGCCATGCCTCACAGTAGAGTTCAGAAAGCTCTTCTGTGTCCCCGTTTCTGTTTGCTCCTGTATGGAAAGCAGCTGAGACTCTGGGCATTAAAATCATTTGGCAATGGCTGGGCATGGCGGCTTATGCCTGTAATCCCAGCACTTTGGGAGGCCGAGGTGGGGGATCACTTGAGGTCAGGAGTTCAAGACCAGCCTGGCCAACATGGCAAAACCTCTTCTCTAGTGAAAATACAAAAATTAGCCGAGCATGGGGGTGGGCATTTGTAGTCCCAGCTACTCGGGAGGCTGAGGCCGGAGAATCCCTTGAACCCAGAAGGTGGACGTTGCAGTGAGCTGAGCTGATGCCACTGCACTCCAGCCTGGGTGCCAAAGCGAGACTCTATCTCAAAAAAAATAAAAATAAATAAAAATAAATCGGCCGGGCACGGTGGCTCACGCCTGTAATCCCAGCACTTTGGGAGGCTGAGGTGGGCGGATCACCAGGTCAGGAATTTGAGACCAGCCTGACCAACATTGTGAAACCCCATCTCCACTAAAAGTACAAAAAATTAGCCGGGCATGGTGGCACGTGCTTGTAGTCCCAGCTACTTGGGAGAGTGAGGCAGGAGAATTGCTTGAACCTGGCAGGCAGAGGTTGCAGTGAGCGGAGATCACACCACTGCACTCTGGTCTGGGCAACAGAGTGAGAATCCATCTCAAAAGAAAGAAAAAGAAAGAAAGAAAGAAAGAAAGAAAGAGAGAGAGAGAGAGAGGAAAGAGAAAGAAAGAAAGAAAGAAGAAGGAAAGAAGGAAAGAAGGAAGGAAGGAAGGAAAAGAAATCACTTGGCAAGTGGCTGAGAAAATGAAGCGACTTCATTTATTCACTTAACATTTGCTAGAATTCACTATGTGCCGGCCCCTGTAGCAGGCACCAGGGTTGGCTGAATAATACACAGTCCCTGCCTTGAAGGAGCCCCCTGCTGGAGGGGCAGATGAGTGGGCACAGGCAGCATTGACAGGCTGTAGTGGAGATGTGTGCCAGACACTGCAGGCAAACAAGAGGGCGCCATCCCCTTTGTTTGGGAAGCTCTAAGAATGGAACCCTGTGATGGGCCTTGAGCTGAGGAGGAAGGGGCCGGGAAAGGGAATACTATGCGCAGAGGTGCCCAGTGTAACATGTCCTATGAAGGCCATGCCACCCCCTTTGGCAGGTGACGGACTCCCCAGTGAGCCGCTGACCTTCTGAGAGCAGGAGGCTCCAAGGAGCCACGGGGAAGACCCTTCCTTCGTCAGAGACCCAATGCCTCTATGACTCCTCCTTCTCTTCCTGTCCTTGGCCACCAGGCTGTCCTCCATCTCTGCCCCATCCACCTCTGCTCAAGCGTGGGCTGGCAAAGCCCCGGGCTTATGGGCCACACTGCTGCAGGGAACCTCCTGACATCATTAGCCTGGTGGTTCTTCTGAAGGCCCCATGCCACCACCTTGGTTGCCATGGTAACCGTGGGGTCGGCTCTGAAGGAGCCAGCCGGCCGGCTGTCCCTGGCAGATGGCGTCATTGTGGAGCTTCAAAGGCCCTTGTCACAGGGCAGCAGATGTGGGGATGACGCCAGCACTCAGACACACACATACACACACGGCACAAAGATCCCTGGGAGCCCTCGGAGGGTGGGGTGGGGCCGGGATGGAAGTGGAGGCACCTGCTGTGGCTTCTCTTTCTCTCTTTTTAAAATAAAACACTTGCGTGCAAAGCGCCTAAATGGCAAATGGGGGCCTCTGCAAATAGCTCCTTAGAGGGGCTGCAGATGAAGAGGGGCTTAGGTCAGGATGTCGTCATGTGGCGGCTGCGGGGCTGGGAGGCAGCTGTGGGTGGGCTGGAGGGAGGGAGGGTAGAGGCAGGTGGGGCCTCCCAGATGCATTGCCAAGTGTTAAGTACCTGGCTGCTTCCAGGTTGCCCCTCCAGGGTCTCATTGTCCCAAAAGGGCTTGTTTATCCCCAGCCTACAACAGTTTTTCCTCCTGGACATCTTTAGCCAGGCTTCTTGGAGCTCCTCTCTCTCAGCACGTGGGGCACCTTGCTCAGAGTGATGCTCTGTGCTGTATCAGAACATTCCAGTGCCAAGGGAATAAACAGATTGTGTGTGACGATATGCAAGTAATCCCCTCCAAAGTGCTCCCCTCCTACACACACATTTGTCCCCTGCCACTTGCTGTGGCTCCCTTTTTGAGATTGAGATTGCCTTCAAGTGGGTTGTGGTGACAGACTGGATGGCTTCAGAGGTGTCAGATCTCTTTCCTTGCATGGTTTATTTTATTTTGGAGGAACAGCCAGAAGTCACAAAATGCCAGTTGGGCCAGTATGGCCAGGATGGTTTTTGCCCACCAAGAAGTACCGGATGGCGATGACACCCTCCCATTGCATGCTACTCAAAACCTATCATTCTTGAAGAGTCGCACAGCTCACTTAACTCAAGTGGTGCTCAGGGCCCTTGGCCAGGGCTTAACCTGGGTATGGGGGAGAGTTGCTACAGGCAGCCCCACCCACAGACGTTCCTCTCTGCTGCCCTCCTTCATGCTTTCTAACCTGGGGACTAATCCCCCAGACTTTAGATTGCCCTGCATGGTCGTCAGGCCTGATGATGACCTCCAGGTCTGACTTACCTGTGTCCCCAGCATCCAGTGAAGGGCCTGGCCTGGACACAGGTGCTCAGAAATGTGTAAGGGGCAGCTCCCTAAAGAAGTGATCATATTTTCAGCTGGGTGTGGTGGCTCACACCTGTAATTCCAGCACTTTGGGAGGCCAAGGTGGGCAGATCGCCTGAGGCTAGGAGTTCAAGACCAGCCTGGCCAACATGGCGAAACCTCGTCTCTACTAAAAATACAAAAAATTAGCCAGGTGTGGTGGTGCATGCCTGTAGTCCCAGCTACTGTGGAGGCTGAGGCAGTTGGAGGCTGAGGCAGGAGATCTTGGCAGTGAGCCAAGATCGTGCCACTGCACTCCAGCTCTGTCTCAAAAAAGAAAAAAAAAGGTGATCATATTTTCCCTAGCCAGACAGGATGAGGGAAAAAAGTGATCATATAGCTACCCTTATTAAGCACCTACTATGTGCCAAGTAATTACATAGTTACCTCCTTTAGCCCTCCCAGCAACCTCTTTTTTTTTTTTTTTTTTTTTTTTTTTTTTTACGGAGTCTCGCTCTGTCACCCAGGCTGGAGTGCAGTGGCGCAATCTCGGCTCACTGCAAGCTCCGCCTCCCGGGTTCACGCCATTCTCCTGCCTCAGCCTCTCCGAGTAGCTGGGACTACAGGCGCCCACCACCACGCCCGGCTAATTTTTTGTATGTTTAGTAGAGACGGGGTTTCACCGTGGTCTCGATCTCCTGACCTCGTGATCCGCCCGCCTCAGCCTCCCAAAGTGCTGGGATTACAAGCGTGAGCCACCGCGCCCGGCCACAACCTCTTAAGGTAGATGATTTTGTTCCTGTTTTTATAAATGGATTAAACTGAAGCTCAGAGAGGTGAAAAAACTCATCCAAGATCACACAGCCAGTCAATGGCAAGGCTCGGACCTGACCCCAGTGCCTGCCTCTGCAACATCCCCTACCCCCAGCACTGTCTCGGGAGCCTCTATCTTCCAAAACAAGGGCTGTCAGGGGTGTTGCAGCAGCAAAGCCCCCAGAAGTCATAGAACTCTTGGTAGGACAGACATCAGGATCATTTGATACAGTGACTTTCATTCTGGGAATCAGGAAGAAATATTAGAGCAGGAAACAAAGTTTTATTGTGAATATGCATGGTGAAATCACAGCTTCACACAAACCATTAAAAAAGCCAACGTCCATCTGAGGCAGATTGGCTGACAGTTTGCAAGTTTTCCTGCCCATATCTAACACCTTTTGTTCATCTGTTTAGGCTTCTGCAAACATTTGCCAGAAACTAAGGCAGCAAGTGCTGGGGGCAGGGAAGAGGGCAGGGGCATTAAGAAGAATTGACAAGGCCGGGCGCAGTGGCTCACGCCTTTGGGAGGCTGAGGTGGGCGGATCACGAGGTCAGGAGTTCGAGACCAGCCTGACTAACATGATGAAACCCCGTCTCTACTAAAAATACAAAAATTAGCCAGGCGTGGTGGCGCACACCTTTAATCTCAGCTACGTGGGAGGCTGAGGCAAGAGAATTGCTTGAACCAGGGAGACGGAAGTTGCAGTGAGCCGAGATCGTGCCATTGCACTCCAGCCTGGGCAAAAGAGCGAGACTCCGTCTCAAAAAAAAAAAAAAGAATTGACAAGAGACAAACTTCAAACTGAGAAGGTTCTACCAACTAAGATGATGTGAGTTGGAAAAATGACCATCTTGGCCCTGGAGTGGCAGGAGAGCCTTCAGAGTTCCCATATGCAGCCTCGGTTCTCTCCTCTCTGCCCCCACTACCCTGCTCAGGGTTCCCTCGGTGCTCAGTGTCTCTTTTCCCTGGACCACGAGCTCCGACAAAGCCAGGTTTAGTCATCGCTGGTCTCCAGATCCAGTGCATCAATGTGGGTAATAAATAGGTGTCAAACAGTGAGCAAATAGAAGGAGAGGTGTACGCCTTGGTCCACCCCCCAACCAAGACGATTTCTGTTATCCGAGGGACAGAACAGAACCCATATCAGGAGCTTGGTGATTCAGGTCTGGAAATGTGCGAAACGCTTCAGTTCAGATCCTTCCGTGGTATTCTGAGCTGAACTAGATCTTCAAGAAGGTGTTCCAGAGACAGATTGCTCCAAACTGGGTCTGTACACAGAGAGGGGCCTCCTGGCGCGTGCGTTCCCAGAGTGGGTTCGGAGGCGGAAGAGGAACGTGAGAGCGAGTGGGCTCCATTTTGCACACCAGGCTGGTTTTTATAGATGCGCAGCTTCTGACTTCACACACTTTGCTGACGGGGACCCCTTACGTCAGGATATTTGCTACGTAAACCTTAACAGAATTGAGAAGACAGATTCCCTGCGTGGAAGCTATCTGTACATGAAGAGAGGGGCTGGGAAGAGTCTTCCGGCTGGGAATGAGGCAAGGTGGGCTAACAGGAAAAGCAGGCCCTTTGCAGCCTCCCAAACCTGGCTTCTAGTGATCCTTGCTTAGTGGGTAGCCCTGTGACTCTCGACAAGTCATTCCCTCTCTGACCCTCTGTGTCCTTGTCTGTGAAATGAGGGTCACCCAGCAGTGGCAAGGATTGAATGAGAAAAGAAGAGAAGGTGCCATCTCAGACCCAGCACATAATAGGTGCTCAACCAAAGTGAGGTTCTTTCGAGGTGGGGTGGGTGGGTGGGTATTTTGCAGCCCATAGGAATTGTAAAAATGTCAGCGGGAGGCCTCTACTCTCCGAGGCCCCCGGAGCTCTGCCTGACACCACACTCTCTCCTCCCCCACCCCCAGCCTTTCCAGGGCCCAGTCAACCACTTCCCTTCCACAACTACACCCCCCACCTCTGCCTCCTCCACGACTTGGTGTTCTCATCCCCGGCTCCAGCCTGTCTGCCGCTGCTGGAGCCTGATGAGACTCCAATTCATTATTTATTTCCTCATGCGGCGCCTCCTCCACACGCTTTTAAAGCGGTGTTGACTGAACAGGGAAAGTGAATGAACAGTTCCTGGGCACTTAGGGTACAGCAGGCAGCTGGACAGTGTCATCCCAGTCCTTGCAGTGGGTCCCATTCTACAGATGGGGCAACTGAGGCTCAGAGAGGTCAACTGGCTTTCCCAGCCAGGACCACAGAGCTGGGATTGGACCGCAGGAGTGTTTACCCCAAAGCCCACAATCTCGCCTCCCACGGCGGTGTGTATGGTGCTTCTCCATTGCACGCTATGGAAGAGTAATGGGGAGGGGAGTAATGATGCACTGGGAAGGCGTTCATGCTGGTGGAAAAACAGGCATTTAGCTCCCCCTCCAGTGCAGCTGGCACACATCTTTCCCATATTATAAGGAATTAAGAACCATAATGAAAATGTGAGGGAAACACACACGCACCCCTTTTAAAGGTAGACAAGCTGACTTCATTCTAGTCACAGTGGAAGGCCAAGAAGCTGACGGGGCCCTTGGGAGGAAGTTGCTGGTTGGGAACAGAGGGGCATTATCGGATGACGTCTGATGAATGCCACTTCCTGCACTGCCCTCAGACTCACTGGGGCCCAGGTATTAAACTCTCTTTGTTTTTGTTTCTGGAGCTGTGGCTGCTGCCCAGAGCAGTGGTGCATGCACTGGCCGAGGTGGCCCTCCCTGGCTCAGCGGTCCTGCTCCCTCATCCCCCAAGGGGGAAGACCCCACTCCAGGTTGTCTCTGAGCCTTGAGGCCTGGTTGGGAGATACAAGAGCGTGGCAGTGGCAAGGGACCAAGCCACTCTCAGTCAATGCCACCACAGTCCTAGGGGGTGAGGATTAGTCTTCCTTTTTGTCTTTTTTTTTTTTTTTTTTCTGAGATGGAGTTTCACTCTTGTTGCCCAGGCTGGAGTGCAGTGGCGCGATCTTGGCTCACTGCAACCTCCACCTTCTGAGTTCAAGCAATTCTCCTGCCTCAGCCTCCTGAGTAGCTAGGATTACAGGCACCCGCCACCATGCTCAGCTAATTTTTGTATTTTTAGTAGAGACAGGGTTTCGCCATGTTGGCCAGGCTGGTCTCGAACTCCCGACCTCAGGTGATCCACCCGCCTCGGCCTCCCAAAGTGCTGGGATTACAGGCATGAGCCACTGCACCCGGCCAGTCTTCCCATTTTTAAAAGTCAGAAAACTGAGGCACCGGCAGCTAGGGTGGCACAAGAGCACATGGATGGGAGGGGTCCAAGCCAATTCTGCCAGCCTCCAAAGCCCAGGCCCTCTATGGCATCGCTTTCCAGGTGCAGGATCTCCAGGCACAGCAACTTAGTGGAGAGGGGCACCTCCTGCCTGCCCTGTCCGGGGTCTCCCCCTTCAGGCCCACCTTTTCATCAGCACTGCCTTCCCCATGCCCCCGCTGACACCCCTAAGCGAGTCACCTTTGCCCCTACCTTGGGTGTGGAACTCTGTGCCTTTCCTGAGTAGTCATTCATTCCCTCACTCTGGAACCCACCCATCGGCTCCTCATTCTTTCTCTCACTCACTCCTTTACTTATTCAACAAACAGGTCTTGTGCACCTCCCATGTGGTCAGTTGTGTCTGCTAGCTTCTCTCCCTTGGGCATTCAGGAAAATGAGAGTTTTCCCTATAGGCTTGAGGTGGTGAGATTCAGGGAGCTCCCTCACTGGCCAAAGGATGGAACCCACCTCTGGTCTAAGGTGCTTTGCCCCACAGGGATGTTCTTCATCACAAACACATCTTGGCAATTGCCTGAGGGGACAGGACACCCTGTCTGGGCCTCAGCTACCTGATCTGTTGAATGGGTTGCTTTGTTAACTTCAGAGGGCCCTTAGAGTGCGTGGGCCCCCGGCAGCCACAAAGAATCTGCCTGCGGTGCCTGGGACACTCTTGCTGTCCTGTTCTTGTATGACTCGTCTTGCCCTCTGCTAAAAGTGCCAGAGAGAGAATGGAAGTTGAGACCCAAAGGCGTGCTCTGGGGAATAAGTAATATTTTACTGATTTTTCTGGTTAAAGTGGGTCTCAGGTTTAGAAAATCTCAGATCTTAGCCACAAGGTTGGAGCCTTCCAGTGAGCTGAAAGATTAAGATCAGGTTTCATTTACTGAGCATCTACTAGGTGCTAGGTGCTCCAAATGTGTTTTCAGCAGAGCCACAGGGGTTTTCTCGTTTTATTTTTATTTTTATGTATTTATTTTGGCAACAGAGTCTTGCTCTGTCACCTCGGCTGGAGTGCAGTGGCTGAATCTCGACTCACTGCAACCTCCACTTCCCAGGTTCAAGCAATTCTCATGCATCAGCCTCCCGAGTAGCTGGGATTACAGGCGCCTGCCACCATCCCCCGCTAATTTTTGTATTTTTAGTAGAAACAGGGTTTCACCAAGTGACCAGGCTGGTCGCAATCTCCTGAGTTCACGTGATCCTCCTACCTTGGCCTCCCAAAGTGCAGGGATTGCAGGCATGAGCCACTGCACCTGGCTGGCCTTCCCGTTTTATAGATGAAGAAACTGAGGCCCAGGAATGCTCTCTCATGGCTAGAATTAGTAAGTGATGCCACGATGCAGCCTCCAAAGGCTGGGTGCTCTCTGCTGCCACGGCGGGAAAGCCGGGTGGACTCCCCAGCCCTCACCTCATGCCACCCTCACCATGTCCAACAGGGAGGTGCACACCTTCCAGCCCCAGCTTTGTCCTGGCCTCCCCTAGAAAGGCCCGGCTCTCCTCACTTCTCTGTGTGAACAGCAACAGGCTGTGGGAACTAAGTGTCACGACTGCAATTTGCTTTGTTTGCATTTTCATTCATTAGTGTTCCTTCCAGGCCCCATCCCCACAGCCCAGAGAAATGCCAATGACCGTCTTCCCTCCTGCCAGTGGCACCCCTGCCCTCCCCTCCGTGAGTTCCTGAGACCCCGCCAGCATCTCCTCCAGCTTCAGAATATCTGCCGCTGGATCCCATTGTTCCCACATCATCCCAGGAATCCTAAATGGCAAAGCCTGTCATCTTGCTGCCGCCCATGTAGGGCCTGAATTCCAAGGCAGACACACCCCCTGACACAGCCTGCATCTCCCCATGTTCCAGAAGGCATGGTGACCTTCTAAGACGAGGGACAGCCATGACCAGCCACTTCCCTGAGCAAGTTCAGGTGTGGGAACGCCCTGGCACTGGGCATTTCTGAATCTTTCCATATGTCAGAATCCAGGAAGTGCCAGTCCTGGGAGCGCCAGAACCCTCTCCTGTGACTCTACGTCACCTCATTCCAGTCACCTCCTACTGACTGCCAGTGTATCAGGGAGGCCTGAGGGATGAGAGATAAAATAATGAAAGCAGGGCCGTGGCAATGTGGGCCTGGCCACTAGAGTTCTCTCAGCAATTTTTTTTTTTAAAGTCACGGGGCCAGGCATGGTGGCTCACGCCTGTAATCCCAGCACTTTGGGAGGCCGAGGCAGGCGGATCACTTGAGGTCAGGGGTTCGAGACTATCCTGGCCAACATGGTGAAACCCCGTCGCTACTAAAAATACAAAAATTAGCTGGGCATGGTGGTGGGCACCTGTAATCCCAGCTACTTGGGAGGCTGAGGCAGGAGAATCTCTTGAACTCAGGAGTGGAGGTTGCAGTGAGCCAAGATCACCCCACTGTACTCCAATCTGGGCTACAAGAGTGAGACTCAATCTCAAAAAAAAAAAAAAAAAAAAGACATGATCTTGCTCTGTCACCTAGGCTGCAGTGCAGTGGTGCAATCATAGCTCACTGCAGGCTTGACCTCCTGGGCTCAAATGATCCTCAGCCTCCTCCTCCAGAGTAGCTGGGACTACAGCCACCACACCTGGCCAATTTTTTTTTTTTTGAGATGGAGTCTCGCTCTGTCACCCAGGCTGGAGTGCAGTGGCGCGATCTCGGCTCACTGCAAGCTCTGCCTCCCGGGTTCACGCCATTCTCCTGCCTCAGCCTCTCCGAGCAGCTGGGACTACAGGCGCCCACCACTACATCCGGCTAATTTTTTGTGTTTTTAGTAGAGACGGGGTTTCACCGTGGTCTCGATCTCCTGACCTCGTGATCCGCCCGCCTCGGCCTCCCAAAGTGCTGGGATTACAAGCGTGAGCCACCGCGCCCGGCCCAATTTTTTTTATTTTTTGTAGAGATGGGGATCTCACTGTTTTGCCCAGGCTGGGCTCAAGCTCCTGGACTCAAGCAATCCTTCTATCTCCCAAAGTGCTGAGATTACAGGCATGAGCCACTGTGCCCAGATGAATTCTCTCAGCTTTGAGGAAACCCCCCTGGAATGTGTAAGGATTTCCCTTCCCCTCACTTCAAGTGAACAGTGACCAGCCCCTTCAACAGATGTGGGGTGATGGGGGTACGCTGAGCAAAATCAGTAGATACAGGGAGTCTGCCTCAGGGTTCCCCCTTAGCCTTCAGGCTTGCAGTCACTCACCCTGTGACTGAGCCAGTTGCATAGCAGTTTCCATGCCCCAGGGCCTCAGTTTCCCCTCAGACGATGTGCTTTCCTGTGTACCTCAATACACACATTGTCTCCCTCTGGTCTAGGCCAGCCCCATGAAAGGAGAGTTGAGACTGGGTGCCAGGTGTCTGTGAGTCATAAGCATTTGGGTTCCAAATTGTGTGTAGATGAATACAGATGTGTTGTGTGTGTGTGTGTGTGTGTGTGGTTATTTTTTATTTTTTGCTTCATTGCACGTAAGTCACATTTTCCTATCTTCTGATCCAAGCTCTAAAAGCGTTTTGTGGTATAAAATCTCCCATCATCTGATCCACTCTACCGAAATAAACCAGCTCCCCTGCCGTCATCTTCCCTGAAAAGTCCCCCTGCGTCACGCTCTGAGGCCGGCAGGGAGGGGCCTTGCCCACTTAAAACACTTCACCATAATCCCCCCAGCGCCCCCGGTCCTCTCCACTCCCTGGGGGGCCGCTCCGGTTTCCTGGGCTGTTATTACTGGAGGACCAGCTGCTCCCCTGCCACCCATCCATACAGACCCGGTCTGTCCGTCCTGGGCCTCACAGGTCCCCGCTTAGCTCATCTCATGGAAATATCATTTAAAAAATAAACGCTTGATTAGCACTTCCCTCTCGCCTTTGCTGTGTCTCCTGGCCTCCCACCACTGGGCATCAGTTCATCTATTAAGGTGTTCTTGGCTCCCAGAGTTCCCCAGAGGTTGCAGGTCAGTGGCTGGCCGTCCACCTGTGGTGCCTCTGGGGCTGCTAATGGCCTCTGGGGCCACACAACTGTTTATTTCTTCTGAGTCCTGTGGTCATTTAAATGCCTCTTAAATGTAGCATGGGGGAAAGAGCAAGTGCCACATGCACTGTGTGACCTCGGGCAAGTTATTTCCCTCTCTGTACCCCATGGGTACCTCAGTGAAGAGGCATCTCCTTCATGGGCTGTAGGGCTCCTGCTGCTCCGGGGCCCATGGCTGCTCCTAGGATGGGAGGTGTTGGTTCTTATGAATGACATAAAGTAGATGCTCAAGAGGAAAATATGTTTAAAGTTTTCTTGTAAGGCCTGGAGCAGTGGTTCATGCCTGTAATCCCAGCACTTTGTGGGGGCTGAGACAGATGGATCACTTGAGTCCAGGAGTTCGAGACCAGCCTGGACAACATAGCGAGACCTCACCTCTACAAATTAACAATTAAAAAAATTAGCCAGACCTGGTGGCACCACCTGTAATCCTGGCTACCCTGGAGGCTGAGGCAGGAGAATCACCTGAGCCTGCGAGTTGGGGTCTGCAGTGAGCTACGATCACCCACTACACTGCAGCCTGGGTGACAGAGTGAGACCCTATCCCTACAAATAAATAAGTTTCCTTGCAAACCTTGTATGAACTTCATTTGTCTTCCATCATCCATGCTTTGATTCTCTGAAGTCATCAGAAAGCAATTTGTAGGCCATAACATTTTGAGTAAAACATAACGTTAGTTTGATTAGTCCCAAATGGTGTTCTGACAACTGCAAAGCTTTGTGACTCAATTAGGTGGGTGTTTTGTGCCTGAGAAGCAACAGGGTGTCACATTAAGAGCACATACTCCAAAATTTTGAACCCCTATTCAGCCACTTGCTGTGGCATTGGACGAGGGATTCAGGGTCTCTGTGCCTCAGTTTCCTTGGCTGTGAAATAGGTCTAAGAATAGTACCTACTGCCTAGGGTTGAGCTGGGAATTCACTGGGACGGTCGGCATGGAGCACTGTAACCCACCTGGCCCAGGGAAGGTGCTGCATAAGTATTGTGTATTTTGTTGGGGTTAGTATATTATGATGTGGCAGACAGTTATGAAGTACAGACATAACAGGTGACATTCATTATCCCCCTGCTACCGCCATTCTCAACCAGGGGCAATTTTGACCTCTGGGGACATTTGGCAAGGTTTGGAGACATTGTGGTTGTCACAACATGGGGGGGGGGGGGGGGGGTCCGGGCTCTCCTGGGTAGAGGCCAGGGATGCTAAAATCCTTCTGCAAAGGACAGCCCCTGTGGCAACAAATTCTCTGGCCCCAAATGTCAACGGTGCCATTAGAAACCTTGCCCTGGCTGGGCACGGTGGCTCACGCTTGTAATCCCAGCACTTTGGGAGGCCGAGGCGGGCGGAGCACGAGGTTAGGAGATCAAGACCATCCTGGCTAACACGTTGAAACCCCCCCACCCTGTCTCTACTAAAAATACAAAAAATTAGCCAGGCGTGGTGGCGGGCACCTGTAGTCCCAGCTACTCGAGAGGCTGAGGCAGGAGAATGACGTGAACCCTGGAGGCGGAGCTTGCAGTGAGCTGAGATCACGCCACTGCACTCCAGTGTGGGAGACAGAGCAAGACTCCGTCTCAAAAAAAAAAAAAAGAAGCCTTGCTCTAATAGAAGGTTTCTGGTGGCACCAAAGGCCTCTCTCTCCTTTGTAGCACTTGCCTTGGTTACGATTTTGCATTTATTGGTATGATTATTTGCTTACTACCCATCAAGTCCCAGGATGCCATTTCTTGGCTGTGCGACCTTGGGCCCCTGGGACTGCCTTTCAGAACCTCCATTTCCTTCATCTGCAAATGGGATTGTAAATATGTGATAAATTCAGAGTTGAGGTTAAGACCACAGGCTTAAGTGGTCTTAACTTAACCAGGGTTAAGACGTGCCTGTGTTCAAGTTGCATCTCTGCCACTTACGTGGTGAACTTAGGCAAGTTACCTGATGAACCTCAGTTTCCTCCCCTGTGAAATGGGTCTAATAATTCCCTTCCTCATTCAGAGGGTGAATATGGGAATTAAAGGAGCTCATAATGGTGAAGATTATTTTATTATTATTAAATCTACCATCCAACAACTGGTTTTCTTTGAGCCCTAAGTATGTTCCGGACTCTTGGTGACTATGTAGTGGGTATTATGGGCTTAACGGGCAATGTCTGCCTTGCAGAGCCCATCATCTCATAATGTGGGAGGGGTCTGGCCTGGTGCATCATCCAGCACTGACTTCTGACACTCCCACCCCACCCCTGCCCTCTTACAGATCTGTGCCATCATTGGCGGGACCTTCACCGTCGCCGGCATTCTGGACTCATGCATCTTCACAGCCTCTGAGGCCTGGAAGAAGATCCAGCTGGGCAAGATGCATTGACGCCGCACCCAGCTAATGGCTGAGGACCCTGGGCATCGCCAGCCTTGCCTCCAGCGCCCTGTCTCCTTTGGCCCTCAGTCTGGCCCCAAATCCGGCTGTGTCCCAAAGTATGTGTGGGAAGTGGGGGGAAAGTAGAGGATGGCTCGATGTTTTGCAGCTACCTCTTTTCCCCGCGTTTCTTTTTAGACAAATTACACTGCCTGAAGTTGCAGTTCCCCTTTCCCTGGGGAGCCCCAAGAACAGAGTCAGGCATGGGGTGGGGAGTCCAGGGATCTTGGGGACCCCTCCTAGGAGAGCTGCAGTCTCTTCCCTCAGGGGAACATCCCAGAATGCATATCGATCAGCTTTCAGCCAGGCTTCGACAATCTCGCAGCCCCCACTATGTGGACACACTTATGATTTGGTTTCTCCCCTGGGCAGCCAACCTGCCCCAGAGGCACCAGACCTGGGCCCTCAGCTTTGGGACCAGGCTGCCCAAAGGTACTCCTTTATACACCCGGCACCTTCCACGAAAGATGGTACTTCCCAAGCAAGCCCCTATGATTTGTCACTATAGATGGAACCCTGACTTCTGCCCCATCCCTTCCTGCCCAACCTAGAACCCAGGCCTCAAGTCTTTACCCCACCCCTTTCTTGTTCTTCCAAGAAGCAGATGCCCAGTTGCTCAGCAGCAGCGGTAGAGACTTGAATCTGCCCACCAGTCACAAGGCGGGCCACAGATTCCTCTTCCTCTCTTCTCGTTCCTCTGAACCCCCCACCAATGTGCCTCAGCCTGTGTGCTGTGTGGCAACAGCATTTCTTGGTGAAGGGGCTGGTTCCCACTGCCAAGATCTCCCACCACTCTGCTGGGATCTGCAGTGGCAGGGAGTGCGGGTTGTGTGAGGGGAAGTCATCTTTTGAGATCCAGATAGACATGGTTTGTGCACTTACGTCCAGATGGGAAGCATCCTTCCTGCAACCCTAAAATAATCATGCAGCCTCTCAGACGGACGCCATCAGTCCCAAGGCCTTAGGTTGGAGGAAGCAAAGCAGGCCAGCCCTGTCCTGTCCGTGGACCTCTACCTTCTGGACTCCCTACGGGTGCAGAGCACTTGGGTCTCTCTACAGCCCAGTCATGGCCCACTTGACACTGTGCTCCTCCATCAGCTGGTCACGTGCCAACACGTTCCCAGCCCCTGGGGCAGCTCCAGGGTGCCCCACCTGCTCCTGAGGTGGGTCCCTACCCTGCTGCTCCTCTTCATCCTTTCCCTTTTGTCCTGAAAGGGAGGGGCAGTGGTCCAGGCATTAATTCCACCCAGGGAATTTTAGCTATGCCCTCATGTCCCAGGGAGAGAGCCACA